>NC_139649.1:7210942-7238442 GCF_964638095.1 Poromitra crassiceps
CTTGAACCAGTTCTCTCACAATGAGAAAGTTAGCGGTCGCCTATAGAGGCCGAACAAACATTCTAACCATTTTAAAGCCGTCTTTGTTAAACTACAACGTTACTATGTCACATGTTTTTGTGAGACTGGGTTGCCATTTCTGCATATTTGCTTGTGACTTCTCCATCTGTGGCTTGACACTATATTTTCGTCAGAACTCTGTCAGCATGAGTCAATCACACCTAGACCGCACTAACACAGGGAGGAAGCTGACTGCAGTTAGTCTCCAACACATTATGCTTTGCACGTTATAATTTGAGACTGTTTTTCTGTATTGCTCTGTCTTCTTCTATACGAGGAATCAGCATGACGTCACGGCACCGCAAAACACCCGGAACCCGCGGCAGTTAACTAGTATGAGTTGTGCCAAACAAAACGTTAATATCTCAAAAACTATACATCACATTGCTTATATTTTGACACTCTGAGTCGGAGCAGAAGTAGCTCAAGAGTCTGAGGTATAATATATATTCATGTTTAGTTAAAGTTGTGTGAACTGTCACAGTTTTTAAAATGTACTGTAAATAGCCTAGCCGGGGCTAGAGTGAGAGACTCACGGCTGGCTCCATAGGGTCTCATTATCGTTTTCACCCAGTGATGTTTACCAAAATGCTGCTCAGCTGATCCCTCGTATTGATGTGACCACTGTGCTGCATATTTGCACCAAGTCATATTTGACATGTGTAAACCTGCTGACTGTGATTATCAAAGAGAATCTTGAATGTTGAATGAGGCTATGAAGCACTGCAAGAGATTGAAGGATGGCTTTACCGATAATCAACCCGCTTTGTATCATTATAATCTCAGTAATATAAGCACATGGGCAGTGTTTACCTTCTCTCTCTGTTTTCGGAGAATTCTCTGCCTGCAGAAACTCCGCCTGCCAGCTGCAAGTCATTAAGGCTTGTTAAGGCTCTCTTGGATCCGCACATACTTCAAAAATTCAAATAAACAATAAACAATCAGCCGCGCTCGGAGCAGATTTCACGTCTCCAGCAGAACTTCCGCAGTTCCGTTGTGACGCTAAACGCATCACAACGAAGCGTTTTGCCAGAGGAGGAAATGCGAGCTCTCCGTGAGGAAAACAGAGAGAGAAGGTAAACACTCACTGCCCATGTGCTTATATTACCCAGATTATTAATGATACAAAGTGGGTTGATTATCGGTAAAGCCATCCTTTAAGCCACGCCCCCACCCTTATCCCACATGTCCTGTGAGTGAAGCCCAACCAACCAATAACCCTCACCCCCAGTCTACCACACACCAAAACACTACACATTTATTGTAATTTATATAACTTAGTGCACGTTCACACAATAGGTAGTCTCGCTGGCCAGCCTCCCCCTCCCTACCGTGAGAGGAGTCTGGCGCCGCAGGTCTCCATAACTGGGATAAACCCTCCCCTGCTCTACTCTGCTCTCCCATTGGAGCGACTGTTTCGGTCGCTGCCGGATGTCCACTCCCGGCTTTATTACAAGCTCTGTCATTGGCTCCGACCATGTCAATCAGAGCGGCTTCCGCTCCCTCCTCCCTGTGTGTCGCTGTAAATAGTGCCCTGCCGCCTCAGTGAAAACAACAACGCTAACTAGCTAGCAAGCTAACGGCAGAAACCTACAAGCTAGCTCGTGGCTACACGCTGAAAACGGCAAGTTGGATTGTTGGAAACTATTTTCCAAGGGCACTGCTGCTAAGCGCCGCCCATCGCAATCCCACTATGGAGACCTGCGGCGCCAGACTGCGGCGCGCCTCCTGAATTCATGCCTGGCAGCTTCAAGCTTCACACGTCACGCCTGGAAAATAGGACTGAATCCTGAACGATCGCTTCAGCGCAGCTTTGGTGTGGCTTCAGTGTGGCGTGGCGTGCGGCTGGTGTGAACGGTCTCGCCTGTAAACAAGGACGCCGACATGAAACTGCGTGGTCTCAGCGTGGCTTCAGCGTGACTTTGGCGTTGCTTTGGCGTATGGCGTGAACGGCCAGTTAGAACGCTGCTGCTTTGAGACTGTAATTAAAGTAATTATCCACAATGTATTTTAAAATGATTTGTGTCACTCGTTATCACTAATTGATTGTGATTCAAGCTGTAGCTAATTGAAAACCTTTATATTTGCTTTGCACCTATGGAGGTTCCTCTTTCCCTGGCACACAGGAACTGATGCCTTTTATGTTTCCTGTTTGGAATAAATACAAGACAGGAGAAGTTTACAGTGAATGTCTTTAATATTATGTTGAACCAGAGACTACATTGAGTGTAAAACACCAAAACAATGATCACCAAAGCTGTAACCAAAAATCAAGAAATACTATCAGTATGTTTCAGGCTTATATAAATGAACTCTGACTTGACTATATCTCATTGCATTTTGAATGTCATCTGTTACAATGTTGCAATCTTAAGAGCAAAATCCAAACAGCCGTCACATCTCCTCCTCATGCTGCAACGAGACGGCCTACAGAGAGGAGGTGGGGGCCCTGGAACAATGGTGCCAGGACAACCACCTCTCTCTGAACGTCTCCAAGACCAAGGAGATCATTGTAGACTACAGGAAAAACAGGTGAAAACAGGGTGTATATAAATGGCTATAAGTAGAGTACAGAACATGCTAAAAGCTCACTTTTTTTTCTCCTGGTGAACCCAGAGACGTACATCTTAATTTTGAGGTATTGCAAATCACTTTGGTGCTAATAGATAATTTACTGTGGGTCTTGAAAGATGACCAACAATTATGAAAATCTTTGGCCTGTGCTAAATATTGGCAGTCCTAAACTGGCCATGAATGAGTTAATATTGACACCCTCTCATTTGGGATTAACTCGTTACATTTAAACAGCGTTTATTTCAAAGCAGTTACTTTTAAAAAACAACTAAAATATAGGAAAAAAGCAAATATCACATAAAATGATAATAATACTGGAAACTGTACAGTGATGTAAAACAGCAAAGGAAGGCAGGAAATGAGCAAACTTCAATAGAGAGGCAAAGTGACCGCCTACTTCCTGCTTCAGCACTGTACCAGAGATTTTCATCCACCATTTATTTTCCAATGGACATTTGGTAAAATGCTTATAAAAAATAGTTGTACTTCGTTAAACCAAACTGTTCAGCTATATTTAGAATCGGGAGAGACCATAGAACATTTCACTCTGACCAAAACTAAACAAAACAACACAGAAAAAATATGTCCTTTAAATCCGTGATTTTTTTTACGTTTTGGTCTGAGTGAAATGTAATGTGGTCTCTCCTGTTTCTAAATATATCTGAACCGTTTGGTTTGATCAAGTAAAACTATTTTTATAAGCATTTTACGAAATGTCTGTGGGAAAATAAATGGCGGATGAAAAGCAGAAACAGGAAGTGATGTTCCACTTTTGCTCTCTATGATGCTGGAAGGGCCATTTTGAAAACATGATATAAACTGTAATGTAAATATGTTATATACTGAAAGACAGCAGCTGTAATAGCAGCTGATCAAGTTTAGCCTCTAAATCTACTACTGTATAATGCACTTAGGTCCATATTTAACAAGGGGCTTTAACAAAGCTGTTATTAATGAGGAACTGTCACACCTCCTTCTCACAGACACAGTAGTTTGGGAAGTCACATGACATGTCAGCCCATTGTTTCAAAGGGCCACCAGAATGAAGAATAGACACAACACAGTCCTGGTTGTTGTCATCACGATTGTCAGGCTGCCCCTCTCGCCAGTACCTGAAACAGAGGAGAACAAGGAGCCAAACCCTGTGGTGAAGACATCGTCCATAGTGACTCTGAAGTCTCACATCAATGAATCAGAACAAATGTGATCAGGTCTTACGCTGTGGTCAGAGGTGATCCATCCACCCATCTCCAGGTCCCTTCTGTCTCTCTGTCTGTCAGACCAATCCACAGCCACTCGGTGTTTAGTAGTCCAGCCAGGAATTCCTGTTTTTGGAGACACAATTAGTTTAGTTTAGTTTAGTTTATTAAAGGATCCCCATTAGAAGGACATGAATGCACCTCTAATCTTCCTGGGGTCCTGGACATAGAAAATACAAACATATAATAAAAAAATAAAAAATAGACTCAACATAAGATAAAAAGACAATTAGACACACTGATTGTAAACAACACAAACTAATAAGGTCAACAGATATACAACTGAGTGAAAATATGAAATGACGTGTTAACAGATAACAGTACAATTAAGGGTTCACACGCGCACGCACGCACACACACACACACACACCTGTTCCTCTCTGCTGTTGATGATCACCAGATCAGCTCCTCTCCTCAGACAGTCCTGCCTGCTCTCTTCCCAGGTTTTACGCTCAGCAGAGATGTAGTACCACTTAGAGCCAAATTTAGTCCAACAATTAGACCTTCGGGCTGCGACACATCAACACAACAAAACAAAACAAAACATGTATGTTAAATGATCACACTCACACATCAAATAATAACTATGTGAACTGCTTTCATTTAGTGATACCATTTAACTTATTATGATCAACATTTACTCACTCTGGGTACATAAACTCTCTCTCAGGATGGTCTGTAACTGGTCTCTCTCCTTTGTCAAGATGGTGTTACTGGTCTGTAACTGGTCTCTCTCTTCAGTCAGGTTGTTGTAACTGGTCTGTAACTGATCTCTCTCTTCAGTCAGGTTGTTGTAACTGGTCTGTAACTGGTCAAGCTTCTGCACATCTGAATTATCTGAAAGCAGAGAGAAAACCGTGTTCCTTGAATGAGTCCTTCTAGGTTTGATGAATTGAGAGACCTGCTTCTCTTGGCAGTGACCAAACATAAGGATATGAAAATAGAAAGACACTCACGCACGATGAGACGCAGAGAGACGTTGAGAGCAGCTTGTGTAGCACACAGCAGCCCAAAGCTCACCAAGACCAGCTTGTAAACGTTTCCCTCTGTGGAACAAACATTCACATGTAGGACAGCAGCTCACAAAACCATTTCCACTGCTCACTGCTGTTCAGTGTAAAGAAAATGTATGAAGCAAATGTGACATCTTCAAATCATCTTCCCATATTTTTCTTACCATGTCTCTTGGCTGCCTGCTGACGCCTCTCAGCAGAATTAGCCGTCATGAGATGATCGTCGTCGATCTCAGTTATTTCAAGTTCCTCTCGTCGGACACGACGGGCAGACCTCGCCATGCTGCATCTCTCTCTGCGTGTGACTTTTGCATCTGTGGCTTGACTCTATATGTTCGTCAGAACTCTGTCAGCATGAGTCAACCACACCTAGACCGCACTAACACAGGCAGGAAGCTGACTGTGCAGTTAGTCTCCAACACAATACATTGTGCTTTTTACTTTGCACGTTATAATTTGAGACTGTTTTTCTGTATTGCTCTGTCTTCTACTATACGAGGAATCAGCGTGACGTCACGGCACCGCAAAACACCCCGAACTGCAACAGTTAATAGTATGAGTTGTGCCAAACAAAACGTTAATATCTCAAAAACTATACATCACATCGCTTATATTTTGACATTCTGAGTGAGAGCAGAAGTAGCTCAAGAGTCTGAGGTATAATATATATTCATGTTTAGTTAAAGTTGTGTGAACTGTCGCAGTTTTTAAAATGTACTGTAAATAGCCTAGCCGGGGCTAGAGTGAGAGACTCACGGCTGGCTCCATAGGGTCTCATTATCGTTTTCACCCAGTGATGTTGACCAAAATGCTGCTCAGCTGATCCCTCGTATTGATGTGACCACTGTGCTGCATATTTGCACCAAGTCATATTTGACATGTGTAAACCTGCTGACTGTGATTATCAAAGAGAATCTAGAATGTTGAATGAGGCTATGAAGCACTGCAAGAGATTGAAGGATGGCTTTACCGATAATCAACCCGCTTTGTATCATTATAATCTCAGTAATATAAGCACATGGGCAGTGTTTACCTTCTCTCTCTGTTTTCGGAGAATTCTCTGCCTGCAGAAACCCTGCCAGCTGCAAGTCATTAAGGCTCGTTAAGGCTCTCGATTCACCTTGGATCCGGGCATACTTCAAAAATTCAAATAAACAATAAACAAACAGCCGCGCTCGGAGCAGATTTCACGTCTCCAGCAGGACTTCCGCAGTTCCGTTGTGACGCTAAACGCATCACAACGGAGCATTTTGCCAGAGGAGGAAATGCGAGCTCTCCATGAGGAAAACGGAGAGAGAAGGTAAACACTCACTGCCCATGTGCTTATATTACCCAGATTATTAATGATACAAAGTGGCTTGATTATCGGTAAAGCCATCCTTTAAGCCACGCCCCCACCCTTATCCCACATGTCCTGTGAGTGAAGCCCAACCAACCAATAACCCTCACCCCCAGTCTACCATACACCAAAACACTACACATTTATTGTAATTTATATAACTTAGTGCACGTTCACACAATAGGTAGTCTCGCTGGCCAGCCTCCCCCTCCCTACCGTGAGAGGAGTCTGGCGCCGCAGGTCTCCACAACTGGGATAAACCCTCCCCTGCTCTACTCTGCTCTCCCATTGGAGCGACTGTTTCGGTGGCAGCCGGATGTCCGCTCCCGGCTTTATTACAAGCTCTGTCATTGGCTCCGACCATGTCAATCAGAGCGGCTTCCGCTCCCTCCTCCCTGTGTGTCGCTGTAAATAGTGCCCTGCCGCCTCAGTGAAAACAACAACGCTAACTAGCTAGCAAGCTAACGGCAGAAACCTACACGCTAGCTCGTGGCTACGCGCTGAAAACGGCAAGTTGGATTGTTGGAAACTATTTTCCAAGGGCACTGCCGCTAAGCGCCGCCCATCGCAATCCCACTATGGAGACCTGCAGCGCCAGACTGCGGCGCGCCTCCTGAATTCATGCCTGGCAGCTTCAAGCTTCACACGTCACGCCTGGAAAATAGGACTGAATCCTGAACGATCGCTTCAGCGCGGCTTTGGTGTGGCTTCAGTGTGGCGTGGCATGCGGCTGGTGTGAACAGTCTCACCTGTAAACAAGGATGCCGACATGAAACTGCGTGGTCTCAGCGTGGCTTCAGCGTGACTTTGGCGTTGCTTCGGCATATGGTGTGAACGACCAGTTAGAATGCTGCTGCTTTGAGACTGTAATTAAAGTAATTATCCACAATGTATTTTAAAATGATTTGTGTCACTCGTTATCACTAATTGATTGTGATTCAAGCTGTAGCTAGTTGAAAACTTTTACATTTTATACAGTGGAGCTGATCAGTGGCCAGCAGATCAGACTGTGGTTGTACTGGTCAGCTTCCAGGTATGAATGTGTGTGTGAATGTGAACAGGGCACTCCTGAAAAAGAGAGCATTGCTCTCAGTGAGGCTCCCCCTGTATAAATAAAGGTAAAAAAAATTGCTTGGCACCTATGGAGGTTCCTCTTTCCCTGGAAGAACTGATGCCTTTTATGTTTCCTGTTTGGAATAAATACAAGACAGGAGAAGTTTACAGTGAATGTCTTTAATATTATGTTGAGCCAGAGCCTACATTGAGTGTAAAACACCAAAACAATGATCACCAAAGCTGTAACCAAAATCAAGAAATACTATCAGTAAGTTTCAGGCTTATATAAATAAACTCTGACTTGACTCTATCTCATTGCATTTTGAATGTCATCTGTTACAATGTTGCAATCTTAAAGTCGAAGTGAACCGGAACGGAATGCAATAGCGCGAGCGTTGGAGACTGGAAACAAATCTTGTCTGAGATGACAGGGTTGAGAGGCGGACCATATATGTTGTCGATGATTTGATTTGACAATTCTGGGGACTGGCTTTGGCATTGGCCAATCCTGGCGTGTTCCACCCCCAAATCGAGTGGGATTCAGCGTGTTGTCGTGCTACGCGAGTGGGATCCGCCGAGTACCAGGCAGCCAGCTGCTTTGTGCGGAACGAGCGGACAATCCGATGCATGGGGGCTGCCCGCCTGCCTGGAAACTCTGAGGGGCGACCCCTGACAACCAGGCTTTCAGTCGCGCGCCATTATCGCTATTGCGGTAAATACAATATTCCTGGAATGCGAGTTTTAATGAGCCAGTTACATTTCTTTGCATTCTTAGACCGTACCGTTTTTGTTTTTTCTTCATGTTTCATACAATTGGCCAAGTTATTAGTTAGTTCATGGGATAGGAATTCTGCCAGATGACAGGCACTAGGCGCCATTTTCTCCTTCATTTGGAAGAGAAAATTATCCTGAAATGAAAATTTGCTGCCCGTGATATGATTAATTGAAATGGGGTAGAAATTTGATAGTACTAGGTGACGTCAGCAAACTGTAGATTACTGTTATGAATGAAATCTTGAAAAATGAACTTTTGATGTGAAAAAGTATGAAAAACTAAAGAAATTTGATTTTTGTGATTTCTTTTGGCATACATCATTAAATAGGTGCACTGCATACCCAGGTATTTGAACTAAAAGAAAAGAAAGGTAATTTTTGGGTTCAGCTCGACTTTAAGAGCAAAGTCCAAACAGCCATCACATCTCCTCATCATGCTATCAGTACTCTGTCTCCTCATGTCTTTCAGTACCTTTCCTTCACTGCTTTTCTCCCCCTGCTGGTCAGGGATTAAACACAACCATTACAATTTGTCAAAGAGGAAGTATTGAAAAGGTTTAGAAAAAGACATCTATAAAAGACATCAAGCTACACCGCATGAAGGAAGTGAAACTAGCGGGGAGCCAAAGTATGTGAAACCCTGAGTACATCACCGTGGAAACACATCATACACCAGCTACATTTTCAACCATGTGTGCTATCTCAGATCAGAGGTATTATAATTACCTATAATGAGTTATTTACAAAAGAAGTAGCATCTAGCAGTGGCTCAACTCGCCGGTTAAGTTTAGGCAACTAAAATAACTTGGTTATGTTGGGGTTAAAAACAGAATAAAAACACAAGACACATCGGGTTCTTGAACCAGGTCTGTCACAATGTTAGCGGTCTCCTATAGCGGCCGAACAAACATTACGTTCTAACACGTTTTAAAGACGTTTTTGTTAAACTACAATGTCTTTGGGCTGTGGACCAACGTTACTATGTCACATGTTTTTGTGATACTCGCTTGCCATTTCTGCATCTCTCTTTGCTTGTGACTTCTGCATCTGTGGCTTGACTCAACAGTACAGTAGAATACAGTGCAGTACAGTACAGTACAGTAGCTACAGTACAATTACAGGACAATTATTCCACCGCTTTCAATAGGAAACACAGTAACAAACCTCTCTAATTACAACTTCAGCTACAATACACAGTTAGGCCTATGATCTGATCTGACATGATGCCCCCCCCCCCACACACACACACACACACGCACACACATTGTCACTTTAAATGCCTTTTTACTTTGCACTATAATTAGTTTTTCTCTATTGCTCTGACTTCTACTATTGATGTGACCTCTGTGCTGCATGCTGCACTAAGTCATATTCCACCTGTTTAAACCTGCTGACTGTGACTATCAAAGAGAATCTGGAATATTTAATGAGGGCTATTAAGCACTGCATGTTGTTGTTGTTGTGACAAATATGACCAATACATTTGACCCAATTCTGCCTTAATATTGACACCCTCCCATTTGGGATTAACTCGTTACATTTAAACAGCGTTTATTTCAAAGCAGTTACTTTTAAAAACACCTAAAATATAGGAAAATAGCAAATATCACATAAAATGGTAATAATACTGGAAACTGTACAGTGATGTAAAACAGCAAAGGAAGGCAGGAAATGAGCAAACTTCAATGATGCTGGAAGGGTCAAGTTTGACTGCCATTTTGTAAACATGATATAAACTGTAATGTAAAACATGTTATATACTGAAAGACAGCAGCTGTAATAGCAGCTGGTCAAGTTTAGCCTCTAAATCTACTACTGTATAATGCACTTAGGCCCATATTTAACAAGGGGCTTTAACAAAGCTGTTATTAATGAGGAACTGTCACACCTCCTTCTCACAGACCCAGCTGCTTGGGAAGTAACATGGCATGTCATCCCATCGTGTCGAAGGGTCACTAGAAAGAGTAGAAGTATACAGCACAACACAGTCCTGGTTGCCACCATAATTGTTCGGCTGCTCCTCATACCAGTACCTGAAACAGAGGAGAACAAGGAGCCAAACCCTGTGGTGAAGACATGGTCCATACTGTAGCTACAGTGACTCTGAAGTCTCACACCAATGAGTCAGAACAAATGTGATCAGGTCTTACGCTGTGGTCAGAGGTGATCCATCCACCCATCTCCAGGTCCCTTCTGTCTCTCTGTCTGTCAGACCAATCCACAGCACCCCGGTGGTTAGTCCAACCAGGAATTCCTGTTTTTGGAGACACAATTAGAGGGTTCACGCTAGCACGCATGCACACACACACACACACATGCACACACACACACACACACACACACACACACACACAACACACCTGTTCCTCTCTGCTGTTGATGATCACCAAATCAGCTCCTCTCTTCAGACAGTCCTGCCTGCTCTCTTCCCAGGTTTTCAGCTCACCAGAGACGTAGTACCACTTAGAGCCAAATTTAGTCCAACAATTAGACCTTTGGGCTGCGACAACTCAACACAACAAAACAAAACATGTATGTTAAATGATCACACTCACACATCAAATAATAACTGTGTGAACTGCTTTCATTTAATGATACCATTTAACTTATTATGATCAACATTTACTCACTCTGGGTACATAAACTCTCTCTCAGGATGGTCTGTAACTCGTCTCTCTCCTTTGTCAAGATGGTGTTACTGGTCTGTAACTGGTCTCTCTCTTCAGTCAGGTTGTTGTAACTGGTCTGTAACTGGTCAAGTTTCTGCACATCTGAATTATCTGAAAGCAATTGTCAGAGAAAACCATGTTCCTTGAATGAGCCCTTCTAGGTTGGAGGAATTGAGATATCTGCTACTCTTGGCAGTGACCAAACATAAGGAATTGAAAATAGAAAGACACTCACGCACGATGAGACGCAGAGAGACGTTGAGAGCAGCTTGTGTAGCACACAGCAGCCCAAAGCTCACCAAGACCAGCTTGTAAACGTTTCCCTCTGTGGAACCAACATTAACATGTAGGACAGCAGCTCACAAAACCATTTCCACTGCTCACTGCTGTTGAGTGTCAAGAAAATGTATCAAGCAAAAGTGACATCTTCAAATCATCTTCCCATAGTTTCCTTACCATGTCTCTTGGCTGCCTGCTGACGCCTCTCAGCAGAATTAGCCGTCACAAGATCGTCGTCGATCTCAGTTATTTCAAGTTCCTCTCGTCGGGCACGACGAGCAGACCTCGCCATGCTGCATCTCTCTTTGCTTGTGACTTCTGCTTCTGTGGGTTGACTCTATAAGTTAGACAGAACTCTGTCAGCATCTAGACCACACTAAGGCAGGGGAGTGATCACACTCACGCCTGGCAGTTATGGCTCAATCGCACCTCTAGACCACACTAAAGGTTCTTGCACACAGAGTCCGAATTGTTCGCTGCGTTTTTTGAATCCGTCATCCGAAAAAAACACGTCACGCACAGATACCTTGCACACTGAGTCCGATGCGTTAATTATCCAATATTCGTTGCGAAGATTCGCAACGAAAAGAAAACTACCGCGATCCTATTGATCCACAACTGGCAGTGTGTCTGTGTGGCTCTCTCTCTCCCTCCCCCCCCCCCCCTCCCCTTCCCCATACACACACACACACACACACACACACACACACACACCGCGTTCCAAGCTGGTCTGCAATCACCCGGCACATTCTGTCTTTTAATTCCGAATCTCTGTATTCCTGCTTTGTCATAAAATGCTTTGTGCTGGGAGACGAACTGAATTAACTTCTCAGACGCCATTTTTCATTGTGAATAGCAACACTACGGCAGCTCTGAGTGGTCAAACACCTGTCAAAACGATTTCATGGATGCGGAAAAACGCAGAAAATCGAACCTCGTCCGAAAACTTAAATGACGGACGTAATTGTCGGACTCGGTGTGTCAATGATGATTGACACAAATGAGGTCGTATTTTTATTTTTTTCGTGCGTCAATTTCGGACGAAAAAACGGACTCTATGTGCAAGGACCTTAAGGCACATACTGTAGCCGTGGCAAGTAGTTTTAAGTGGGGGGTGCAGTTGAGATGATGCTCTAACCCCCGCTACCCCTCCCTCCCCCCCAAAAAAATTATGTGACCACTGACTCACAAATCAAAATATAGGCTACACACGTAACGTTGGTACTGGCTCATGGAACCAGATTTACATAATGAACGATGATGATAAAACAGATGCTGTTGTTTACTTGCAAATCAAAAGTAGGCAACACACACACATCCAACAGGTCAACAGCAGCTGGGCACTGGCTCATAAAACAACCAGATTGACTTGATATAAAACAACGTCCACACAGCGACCACCCACACTATACTCACTATACTCACTATACCACCCACACTATACTCGCACAGCAGCTGATATATGATATGCGCCTTTACGCACAGCCACCGCCACGTCATCAACCACTGGCTCTGGTGTGTGTGTGTGTGTGTGTGTGTGCGCGCATGCGCGTATGTGTGTGTGTGTGTGTGTGTGTGTGTGTGTGCATGCGCGTGTGTGTGTGTGTGTGTGTGTGTGTGTGTGTGTGTCTGTGTGTGTGCGTGCGCGCGCGTGTGTGTGTGTGTGCGTGTGTGTGCGTGTGTGTGTGTTTGTATTCATGCCAATTGGCTAAAAGGTTATGGTTTGGGGTTCGGGTTAAAAACATGATAAAACACAAGACACATCAGGTCTTGAACCAGTTCTCTCACAATGAGAAAGTTAGCGGTCACCTGTAGCGGCCGAACAAATATTCTAACCATTTTAAAGCCGTCTTTGTTAAACTACAACGTTACTATGTCACATGTTTTTGTGAGACTGGGTTGCCATTTCTGCATATTTGCTTGTGACTTCTCCATCTGTGGCTTGACACTATATTTTCGTCAGAACTCTGTCAGCATGAGTCAATCACACCTAGACCGCACTAACACAGGGAGGAAGCTGACTGCAGTTAGTCTCCAACACATTATGCTTTGCACGTTATAATTTGAGACTGTTTTTCTGTATTGCTCTGTCTTCTTCTATATGAGGAATCAGCGTGACGTCACGGCACCGCAAAACACCCGGAACTGCAACAGTTAATAGTATGAGTTGTGCCAAACAAACGTTAATATCTCAAAAACTATACATCACATCGCTTATATTTTGACACTCTGAGTCAGAGCAGAAGTAGCTCAAGAGTCTGAGGTATAATATATATTCACGTTTAGTTAAAGTTGTGTGAACTGTCGCAGTTTTTAAAATGTACTGTAAATAGCCTAGCCGGGGCTAGAGTGAGAGACTCATGGCTGGCTCCATAGGGTCTCATTATCGTTTTCACCCAGTGATGTTGACCAAAATGCTGCTCAGCTGATCCCTCGTATTGATGTGACCACTGTGCTGCATATTTGCACCAAGTCATATTTGACATGTGTAAACCTGCTGACTGTGACTATCAAAGAGAATCTTGAAGGTTGAATGAGGCTATGAAGCACTGCAAGAGATTGAAGGATGGCTTTACCGATAATCAACCCGCTTTGTATCATTATAATCTCAGTAATATAAGCACATGGGCAGTGTTTACCTTCTCTCTCTGTTTTCGGAGAATTCTCTGCCTGCAGAAACTCCGCCTGCCAGCTGCAAGTCATTAAGGCTCGTTAAGGCTCTCTTGGATCCGCACATACTTCAAAAATTCAAATAAACAATAAACAATCAGCCGCGCTCGGAGCAGATTTCACGTCTCCAGCAGAACTTCCGCAGTTCCGTCGTGACGCTAAACGCATCACAACGGAGCGTTTTGCCAGAGGAGGAAATGCGAGCTCTCCGTGAGGAAAACAGAGAGAGAAGGTAAACACTCACTGCCCATGTGCTTATATTACCCAGATTACTAATGATACAAAGTGGCTTGATTATCGGTAAAGCCATCCTTTAAGCCACGCCCCCACCCTTATCCCACATGTCCTGTGAGTGAAGCCCAACCAACCAATAACCCTCACCCCCAGTCTACCATACACCAAAACACTACACATTTATTGTAATTTATATAACTTAGTGCACGTTCACACAATAGGTAGTCTCGCTGGCCAGCCTCCCCCTCCCTACCGTGAGAGGAGTCTGGCGCCGCAGGTCTCCATAACTGGGATAAACCCTCCCCTGCTCTACTCTGCTCTCCCATTGGAGCGACTGTTTCGGTGGCAGCCGGATGTCCACTCCCGGCTTTATTACAAGCTCTGTCATTGGCTCCGACCATGTCAATCAGAGCGGCTTCCGCTCCCTCCTCCCTGTGTGTCGCTGTAAATAGTGCCCTGCCGCCTCAGTGAAAACAACAACGCTAACTAGCTAGCAAGCTAACGGCAGAAACCTACACGCTAGCTCGTTGCTACCCGCTGAAAACGGCAAGTTGGATTGTTGGAAACTATTTTCCAAGGGCACTGCTGCTAAGCGCCGCCCATCGCAATCCCACTATGGAGACCTGCGGCGCCAGACTCCTCTCACGGTATGGAGGGGAGGCTGGCCAGCAAGACTACACAATAGACAGAGCATACAGTAGGCACAGGGCCCGAAATTAACTTTTTGACCCACCGGCCAGTGGCGGGTAGATGGAAAGAATCTACCCGCCAAGCATATTTCTTACCAGCCAAAAAAAAAAAAACATTTCTGTGTCACATATATCCATATATATCCATTTTTTTCAGTACATTTCAAGTAGATAAGGTATTACGTTGAAGAATACACACTTAAATAAGAGGCCAGAGTAAAATTTGAAGCAAATTATTTTAATATATTGATTGATGATTGATTAATCAATACATGTCAAGTCAATCTTATCAATAGGCCTACATGTCAAGTCAATCTTGAGCTTAAATCTTTGCAAAAAAAACCAACGCAGCTAAAAGTAATAACTGCGACAGTCTCAGTGCACAGCGCACAACTTGGGCTACGCACCTTTCTCTCCCACTCACACCTGGCACCTGCGTTAGCTCTCCTGCACTCGTTCTTGGCTCCGCTTCGGCTTTATTGGTGGTAAGCATTTTGATTCATCTCCTCATCATACGAGCTCGGCAACAAGCGCGAGCGATTGATTCATTGATTGATTCGCCCGATAGGCTGTCAATTTAGCAGAGGTTAAAAGATGCTTCTTACCTCCGCTAAATTGACGACTGCATTCCATTCCCCTCCAGTCATGTTTGGTAGCCTATACGGCAGAGCCAGAATGAAACAGTCTCACAAAGCACTCGTGCCAGCTGCGCACCAAAACACACATAACTATTATCTCCTCATATATACTGTATCATACGAGTGTCGGCAACAAGTGCGAGCGATTGATTGATTCATTTATTGATTCGCCCGACGTTAGGCTGTCAATTTACATCCGCTAAATTGACGACTGCATTTCATTCCAGTCATGTTTGGTAGCCTACACGGGAGAGCTAGAATGTGAAACAGCCTCAGGAAGCACTCATGTTATACTACCGCACTGAACGCACTAACGTTAGGTCAGTGACTGAACTAACCTTAGTTTCAGACTGCTTCCTTGTATATTGTGCGCTGGGATCAGCGCTTCCCAGCGTTTAACAGTCGGAAAAAGACGCTAGGTGGACACAGGCGGCTACACAGTTTTAATATTACATGACGACTATTTTGCGACCCGCCACGTGGCGGACAGATGCCAAATCTAACTCGCCAAAGCTGAAATATGCCCGCCATTGGCGGGTGGCGGGCTCTAATTTCGGGCCCTGAGTAGGCACTGAAGCTTGAAACAGGCTGACGTTTAACCGTTCACACACAAGAAGCCTTCTCTTTTCCTCTCAGCGCCTCCTCGGCGCGCCTTGAACCCGCCCACAACTCCCATTGAATTCATGCCTGGCAGCTTCAAGCTTTACGCGTCACGTCTGGAAAATAGGACTGAATCCTGAACGATCGCTTCAGCGCAGCTTTGGTGTGGCTTCAGTGTGGCGTGGCGTGCGGCTGGTGTGAACGGTCTCACCTGTAAACAAGGACGCCGACATGAAACTGCGTGGTCTCAGCGTGGCTTCAGCGTGACTTTGGCGTTGCTTCGGCGTATGGTGTGACCGACCAGTTAGAACGCTGCTGCTTTGAGACTGTAATTAAAGTAATTATCCACAATGTATTTTAAAATGATTTGTGTCACTCGTTATCACTAATTGATTGTGATTCAAGCTGTAGCTAATTGAAAACCTTTATATTTGCTTTGCACCTATGGAGGTTCCTCTTTCCCTGGAAGAATTCCCTGGCACACAGGAACTGATGCCTTTTATGTTTCCTGTTTGGAATAAATACAAGACAGGAGAAGTTTACAGTGAATGTCTTTAATATTATGTTGAACCAGAGACTACATTGAGTGTAAAACACCAAAACAATGATCACCAAAGCTGTAACCAAAAATCAAGAAATACTATCAGTAAGTTTCAGGCCTATATAAATGAACTCTGACTTGACTCTATCTCATTGCATTTTGAATGTCATCTGTTACAATGTTGCAATCCTAAGAGCAAAATGCAAACAGCCATCACATCTCCTCATCATGCTATCAGTACTCTGTCTCCTCATGTCTTTCAGTAGCTTTCCTTCACTGCTTTTCTCCCCCTGCTGGTCAGGGATTAAACACAACCATTACAATTTGACAAATAGAAACTATTCAAAAGGTTTAGAAAAAAACATCTATAAGAGACATCAAGCTACACCGCATGAAGGAAGTGAAACCAGGGTGGTGCCAAAGCAGTGGCTCAACTCGCCGGTTAAGTTTAGGCAACTAAAAGAACTTGGTTATGTTAGGGTTAAAAACGGAATAAAAACACAAGACACATCGGGTTCTTGAACCAGGTCTGTCACAATGTTAGCGGTCTCCTATAGCGGCCGAACAAACATTACGTTCTAACACGTTTTAAAGACGTTTTTGTTCAACTACAATGTCTTTGGGCTGTGGACCAACGTTACTATGTCACATGTTTTTGTGATACTCGCTTGCCATTTCTGCATCTCTCTTTGCTTGTGACTTCTGCATCTGTGGCTTGACTCAACAGTACAGTAGAATACAGTGCAGTATAGTACAGTACAATAGCTACAGTACTGTATAGTGCAGTAGGCTACAGTACAATTACAGGACAATTATTCCACTGCTTTCAATAGGACACACAGTAACAAACCTCAATAATTACAACTTCAGCTACAATACACAGTTAGGCCTATGATCTAATCTGACATGATGGCCTTTATACCCCCCCCCCCCCCCCACCACACACACACACACACACACACACACACACCCCCACACACACACACACACACACACACACACACACATTATGTCACTTTAAATGCCTTTTGACTTTGCACTATAATTAGTTTTTCTCTATTGCTCTGACTTCTACTATTGATGTGACCTCTGTGCTGCATGCTGCACTAAGTCATATTCCACCTGTTTAAACCTGCTGACTGTGACTATCAAAGAGAATCTGGCATCTTTAATGAGGGCTATTAAGCACTGCATTTTATTGTTGTTGTTGTGACAAATATGACCAATACATTTTACCCAATTCTGCTTTAATATTGACACCCTCTCATTTGGGATTAACTCGTTACATTTAAACAGCGTTTATTTCAAAGCAGTTACTTTTAAAAACAACTAAAATATAGGAAAAATAGCAAATATCACATACAATTATAATAATACTGGAAACTGTACAGTGATGTAAAACAGCAAAGGAAGGCAGGAAATGAGCAAACTTCAATGATGCTGGAAGGGTCAAGTTTGACCGCCATTTTGAAAACATGATATAAACTGTAATGTAAATATGTTATATACTGAAAGACAGCAGCTGTAATAGCAGCTGGTCAAGTTTAGCCTCTAAATCTACTACTGTATAATGCACTTAGGTCCATATTTAACAAGGGGCTTTAACAAAGCTGTTATTAATGAGGAACTGTCACACCTCACAGACCCAGCTGAGCGTGGAGTCACATGAATCGTCATCCCATCGTGTCAAAGGGTCACTAGAATGAGTAGAACTATACAGCAGAACACAGTCCTGGTTGCCATCATAATTGTTAGGCTGCTCCTTATACCAGTACCTGAAACAGAGGAGAACAAGGAGCCAAACCCTGTGGTGAAGACATGGTCCATACTGTAGCTACAGTGACTCTGAAGTCTCACATCAATGAGTCAGAACAAATGTGATCAGGTCTTACGCTGTGGTCAGAGGTGATCCATCCACCCATCTAAAGGTCCCTTCTTCATCTCTGTCTGTCAGACCAATCCACACCGACCTCTTTAGTCCAGCCAGGAATTCCTGTTTTTGGAGACACAATTAGAGGGTTCACGCTAGCACGCACGCACACGCGCGCACACACACACACACACACACACACACACACACACACACACACACACACACACACGCACGCACACACACACACCTGTTCCTCTCCACTGTTGATGATCACCAGATCAGCTCCTCTCTTCAGACAGTCCTGCCTGCTCTCTTCCCAGGTTTTATGCTCATAAGAGACGTAGTACCACTTAGAGCCAAATTTAGTCCAACAATGATACCTTTGGGCTGCGACAAATCAACACAACAAAACAAAACATGTATGTTAAATGATCACACTCACACATCAAATAATAACTATGTGAACTGCTTTCATTTAATGATACCATTTAACTTATTATGATCAACATTTACTCACTCTGGGTACATAAACTCTCTCTCAGGATGGTCTGTAACTGGTCTCTCTCTTCAGTCAGGTTCTTGTAACCGGTCTGTAACTGGTCTCTCTCTTCAGTCAGGTTCTTGTAACCGGTCTGTAACTGGTCTCTCTCTTCAGTCAGGTTGTTGTAACTGGTCTGTAACTGGTCTCTCTCTTCAGTCAGGTTGTTGTAACTGGTCTGTAACTGGTCTCTCTCTTCAGTCAGGTTGTTGTAACTGGTCTGTAACTGGTCTCTCTCTTCAGTCAGGTTCTTGTAACCGGTCTGTAACTGGTCTCTCTCTTCAGTCAGGTTCTTGTAACTGGTCTGTAACTGGTCTCTCTCTTCAGTCAGGTTGTTGTAACTGGTCTGTAACTGGTCTCTCTCTTCAGTCAGGTTGTTGTAACTGGTCTGTAACTGGTCTCTCTCTTCAGTCAGGTTCTTGTAACCGGTCTGTAACTGGTCTCTCTCTTCAGTCAGGTTCTTGTAACCGGTCTGTAACTGGTCTCTCTCTTCAGTCAGGTTCTTGTAACCGGTCTGTAACTGGTCTCTCTCTTCAGTCAGGTTGTTGTAACTGGTCTGTAACTGGTCTCTCTCTTCAGTCAGGTTGTTGTAACTGGTCTGTAACTGGTCTCTCTCTTCAGTCAGGTTGTTGTAACTGGTCTGTAACTGGTCTCTCTCTTCAGTCAGGTTCTTGTAACTGGTCTGTAACTGGTCTCTGTCTTCAGTCAGGTTCTTGTAACTGGTCTGTAACTGGACAAGCTTCTGCACATCTGAATTATCTGAAAGCAGAGAGAAAACCATGTTCCTTGAATGAGTCCTTCTAGGTTGGAGGAATTGAGATATCTGCTTCTCTTGGCAGTGACCAAACATAAGGAATTGAAAATAGAAAGACACTCACGCACGATGAGACGCAGAGAGACGTTGAGAGCAGCTTGTGTAGCACACAGCAGCCCAAAGCTCACCAAGACCAGCTTGTAAACGTTTCCCTCTGTGGAACAAACATTCACACGTAGGACAGCAGCTCACAAAACCATTTCCACTGCTCACTGCTGTTCAGTGTAAAGAAAATGTATCAAGCAAAAGTGACATCTTCAAATCATCTTCTCATAGTTTTCTTACCATGTCTCTTGGCTGCCTGCTGACGCCTCTCAGCAGAATTAGCCGTCACGAGATCGTCGTCGATCTCGGTTATTTCAAGTTCCTCTCGTCGGGCACGACGGGCAGACCTCGCCATGCTGCATCTCTCTCTGCTTGTGACTTCTGCTTCTGTGGGTTGACTCTATAAGTTAGACAGAACTCTGTCAGCATTTGGGTAAATCACACCTCTAGACACTAAGGCAGGGGAGTGATCACACTCACGCCTGGCAGTTATGGCTCAATCGCACCTCTAGACCACACTAAGGCACATACTGTAGCCGTGGCAACTAGTTTTAAGTGGGGGGGGCAGTTGAGATGATGCTTTAACCCCCGCTACCCCTCCCTCCCCCCCAAAAAAATTATGTGACCACTGACTCGCAAATCAAAATATAGGCTACACACGTAACGTTGGTACTGGCTCATGGAACCAGATTTACATAATGAACGATGATGATAAAACAGACGCTGTTGTTTACTTGCAAATCAAAAGTAGGCAACACACACGCATCCAACAGGTCAACAGCAGCTGGGCACTGGCTCATAAAACAACCAGATTGACTTGATATACAACAACGTCCACACAGCGACCACCCACACTATACTCGCACAGCAGCTGATATATGATATGCGCCTTTACGCACAGCCACCGCCACGTCATCAACCACTGGCTCTGGTGTGTGTGTGTGTGTGTGTGTGTGTGTGTGTGTGTGTGTGTGTGTGTGCGTGTGTGTGTGTGTGCGTGCGTGCGTGCGCGCGCGCGCGTGCGTGCGTGTGTTTGTATTCATGCCAATTGGCTAAAAGGTTATGGTTTGGGGTTCGGGTTAAAAACATGATAAAACACAAGACACATCAGGTCTTGAACCAGTTCTCTCACAATGAGAAAGTTAGTGGTCGCCTATAGCGGCCGAACAAACATTCTAACCATTTTAAAGCCGTCTTTGTTAAACTACAGCCGTTTTCACACATGCTTACAGGAACATTGCCTGTAAATAAATATCGGCCATTTCCCAGAATTTCCCTTCACACCTGAGGTCTCACATGTGTGAATATAGCCGGCACTGCAGAGCGGGTGGGGAGTGACGTGTGCACTTGGATGGGGAATTTTGGGGGTCGGCAAAACTCCGATGGTGAAATACGTTTGCTTGTCACACAATAAATCACACTCGTTTGACTTAAGAGGGCATGTATGTTGTATCCTTCACATTCGCTAACCAGTTTTGAACTGAAATCTTTGAAGACGTTGGGATCCCTGTCTGAGAGAAATAGCCTGGCTGGTTCGATGTTTATCCGTTCACCTGCGTCGCGTTGAAGCACTTTTTACAGACTGGCTTCGTTTGATGTGTCCAGGGGGCTTGCCTTCGCTGTCAGCCACGTAAGCAAAATACTTCCACATTTCGCTTCGTGCATTTGCTTTCTCTACATACAAGCGTTGGACGGCTGTGTTTACGCTGGCTTGACGCTGCCTGGATAGTACTCTGCACTGCAGCCCACATGACTGCAGCGCATGCCTGCTCGCATCGCATTTCCCTGTCGAACTCCGACGTTAAACCTTTGCTCGTCACAAAATAACACTCGTTTTGGGAATGTAGCCTAATGATGTTATCCATCACATCCGCTAACCTGTTGCTCGTTGAACAAGTCGGCATTTATCAGCTCAGCTGCTATTGTTTCATGTTAATTTTGGATGATTTAACATTGGCTGTAAGGTCATTTAACTGTTGCACGCTGCGCTGTGCAGCAGGCATGGGGAGGAGCAGGTAGGGCAGAGGAGACGAGAAGATCATTTCGCCAGTTTGCTTTGATGTGCGCGAATGATTAGATTATGCACGCTGGAAGTGAACGTTAAGCAACGTGTGTACACCTCGCCCATGAGAGAAGGACGGGCAAATGACTTGACACGTTTCACACTTGAGTCGCTCTGCCAGCATACCGGTCCTGTCACTACCTAGGAGCTAGTAAAAGATCAGCGATCGCGGGGGTGCGCTTGTGCCGGAAAACTATTTTCACACATGAAAGGCATAGACCACTTTCTGGTCATTTCCCGCTATAAAGCGCATGTGTGAAAACGGCTTATTTTCACATGTTTTTGTGAGACTGGGTTGCCATTTCTGCATATTTGCTTGTGACTTCTCCATCTGTGGCTTGACACTATATGTTCGCTAGAACTCTGTCAGCATCAGTCAATCACACCTAGGCCACACTAACGCAGGGAGGAAGCTGACTGTGCAGTTAGTCTCCAACACATTATGCTTTGCACTTCATGTTCATAATTTGAGACTGTTTTTCTGTATTGCTCTGTCTTCTACTATACGAGGAATCAGCGTGACGTCAACGGCACCGCAAAACACCCAGAACCCGCGGCAGTTAACTAGTATGAGTTGTGCCAAACAAAACGTTAATATCTCAAAAACTATACATCACATCGCTTATATTTTGACATTCTGAGTGAGAGCAGAAGTAGCTCAAGAGTCTGATGTATAATATTTGCACGTTTAGTTAAAGTTGTGTGAACTGTCACAGTTTTTAAAATGTACTGTAAATAGCCTAGCCGGGGCTAGAGTGAGAGACTCACGGCTGGCTCCATAGGGTCTCATTATCGTTTTCACCCAGTGATGTTGACCAAAATGCTGCTCAGCTGATCCCTCGTATTGATGTGACCACTGTGCTGCATATTTGCACAAAGTCATATTTGACATGTGTAAACCTGCTGACTGTGATTATCAAAGAGAATCTTGAATGTGCTTTTCTCTTTTTACCTTCGAAATAGTTTGAAATGTGCTCTGACGACACTGTTAATAGTTTGATGTGTTGAATTGCACCACGCTACCTGGAGGAGTTAATGCTTCCCTATGAACCTACGTGTATCTGTCCGCATCCTCTCACTCTCCACTCGGGAGTTACTCTGGCTTCAAGCGCTGCCTATGCAGGCTCAACTGCTCAAGAAGGAATAGCCCATTCATCTGTAGAACGCGGGGAGGGGGGGTCATAGATTGAACATGATTCTTTTGTAAGTGTTTTTGATCCTTTTGCAGGTAATTTCGAGGTTAATCAGTTAAAATAGTGACATAATTTTATATGTTGTTTCATAATACATCTATAGCTGTCTCAATTTAACGCCTGGTTGTCACAAAATCTCACGACAAGTGTGCCGCAACACACTATTTGGGTACCAATGCTCTAGACCAGTGGTCCCCAACCACCGGGTCGCGGAGCGATACCGGGCCGCAACGCATTTGGTACCGGGCCACGAGCCCGGTCCAAAAAAAATTTTTTTCTTTTTTTACAAACTACAAACATAAATAAACGTCAACTTGAAACTATGTTTCAACTACCACACAGCCTATAATATTATAGCCTATGTTTATTTATTTAAAAAAATATATATATATATACCGTAAATTCCGGACTATAAGGCGCACCGGTATATAAGCCGCAGCACCAAAATTGACTGTTTTTTACATATATAAGCCGCACCGGACTATAAGCCGCGGGTGTTTTGATGTTTAATTACCATATGTAAGGGTTCGTGCACAGAGAGGAATGTCGGGAAAGAGATGGCTGTTTGGGGAAGCTCCCATTTATTAACATTTCAACAAAACAAAACAAAAGTCAGGTCACTAATCCCCAGACAAAATCACACAACAATAGGCTATATGTGCAGCAAACGGCTGTAACCAGAGAAGTCAAGTCACTAATCCTCGTCTTCCTCTTCTTCCTGCGTACTGAAACCACCAAAGTCCTCATCTTCAGTGTCGGAAACGAACAGGTTCAGGGTGGCTTCGTCAACCACTCTCCTCTCTCCTTCATTGTCACTCAAAACCAACGAACTCCTCTTCGTCACTGTCGGCATCGAACAGCCTCTGAAGCCTCTGACGGCCCTCAGCGCCAGCTGTGGCGGCGTCATCCTCTTCATCCCGCAGCAGTCCAGCGTTTTGGAACCCGTTGGTGATTGTGGATGTTTTCACACTCCTATAATATTCCGTGATCTTCCTTTGTGTGAATTCGCCGAAGTTTGTGATTTTCTCCTGGTAGTCGGGAGGGAGTTGTTCAGTAGTTCTCGCCCGGACGGACAGTCCCTTTCGTCTCATGAATCGGAAGCACCAAGATGGGCCACCTATGAAATGTTCAATTTTCATTTCGGTGGCGACTGTTTTGGCCTTCAGTCGGATCTGCACCGTGGAAACGCCTCGGCCGTCTGCTCTCTGGGTCAACACCCAATCTTCAAGGGAATCTTCAAGTTCGGGCCATCTGCTTTTATGACCTCTGAAGGACTTTTTGGTCTTCTTGCACTGAGACAGTTCCTCCTGCTGCACCGTCCAACGCCTCACCATTGACTCGTCGATGCCCAGGTTACGCGCTGCTGCTCTGTTTCCCTCTTTTAATGCGAGATTGACTGCTTTCAACTTGAAAGCTGCGTCGTGTGAATTTCTGCGTACCTTCCCCATGGTAAGTGAGAGTGTTGCTTCTACTGCTCGTCTTGTTGTGAATATTCCTTGATCTTCCTTTGTGTGAATTCGCCGAAGTTTGTGATTTTCTCCTGGTAGTCGGGGGAGGGAGTTGTTGGCCGAGTGGCCGTTTGCTTACCGTAATTACCATATGTAAGTGGTCACGCACAGAGGGGATTGTCGGGAAAGAGATGGCTGTTTGAGGAAGCTCCCATTTACCGTATTACCGTAACATTTCAACAAAACAACATAACACAACACCACCGTTGTTTATTTTTACAGTGCACACAGTGTCCGCGGTGTGGTGAAAAGAGGGCAAGAGAGGAAATTAAAACAGAAGTGGATTTATAGTTAGAAAGAGTGCTAAAAAAGAGAGATTTTATTTGTATTTTTTTTTTTTTTTCTGAAAAAATCCATAGATAAGCCGCAGGGCCAAAAAACGGGAAAAAAGCCGCGGCTTATAGTCCGGAATTTACGGTATATATATTTTTTTTAATAATATATATATATATATATATATATATATATATTATTAAAATTGAAAACCGGTCCGCGACTTTTTTTTCCATCTATCTACTGGTCTGCGGCACAAAAAAGGTTGGGAACCCCTGCTCTAGACCACACTAAGGCAGGGCAGTTAGTCTCCAGCACATACATGCATGTAATAGACCCTTTTCACGGGGGCCATTTTGTGTCGAAAAGGCAGAATAAACACAGGTGCAACCAAACCACTAATGAGGGTTTCCAAATTCCAGTCATGGAAGTTGGAAACCCTCATTAGTGTTTTGCTTGCATCTGTGTTTACCCTGCCTTTTCGACACAAAATGGCCCCCGTGAGAAGGGTCTATTCACCTTGTTCTTTGCCCATACAAGGACGCTTCTGCATGACGTCATTTTTTAATCATCTTTCCGGTTTTAGACACGGAAGTAGATGACGCCTACCGTAGTCATTTATAGACGTGCCAAAAAGCTTTTTTCAAGCCAAAAAAAAATGTTTTAAAGTTTTAATATTTTTCTGGTGAGAACGTAACATATATGTGACCAGTTTATCAGAATAACGAATATTTGGAAATATTTAATGAGCAGCGAGGACTGGGAGTGCTGGCTGTGCTGACTAGCTGACACCGGTCGGACTAGCTAGTATCTGCCAAACCCTACTGTAGGCTACTGGCAGTGAGAAAACACTGTCGACGTGCTTTTGTAACTAACGTTAAATGCCGACCGGGTAACAGCCATCGGCTCCTCGCAGCAGTAACGCTATGAACATATAACTGAAGTTGGCCGCAGTGGGGCTTGATTCTGAATGTTGCCAAACTTCATTCATTATTATAGTGACGTTTTGTTTTGAAATTGGCCGCCAACTAGTGCTGAACCGGAAGAACAAATACAATTGCGTGTAACGCGGAAGAGAGAAAAAGTGGGCGTGGTGAATAATGTGAGTCTACTACAGTAACAGCCCTGCAGTTAGATTCGCAAATGAATGGGAGTTACTGGTACAGCCCCATCCCCCCCATTCAAGTCACCAAAAACACACATTCCAACCGCTCTACAGTATGTACATGTTGTGACTCGTGTACTCACCACATAACGAAATAATAATGCAAAATGCAGAGCAAGGGTCATTTTCCAATGTAAATGGATACTACTACATGGCCACCAGGCGCAGTGAGTATAACCGAAGTTACTTCCTCGTTTGCCATGAGGCGCGTACAGTAACTTGAGTTACTCTCGCTTAGTTTGGTTCATCTTTGTTAGATCTCTGTGTTTGGAAAATGGCCATTTCCTGGATTATTTCATCGCGTGGTGATGAGTACACGAGCCACAACCGGTCACAAAATGTACAGTAAACATGTCTATGTGTGATCACCCATATTCAAACCGGTTTTGTACGCCGCCCAAAGTGTGGCCGCCACATTTATCAGTGGGTGGTGAGCAAGTGGGGTAGCATCAGCACTAATAGTGTGACATCAGTGCTACAGTGGATGACAGTGATGAACGGCATGGCTGCCAACGGACTCGGCTTCTCCTTTGACAATGACGGCCGTCCTGCTTGAACAAGGCTGACAGATGACACAGTTATGCACTTACACAAAATATTCTTTGTACAAGGACAGAATGCATTCTAAAATTCCCCACACGATCCCCGAAAGTAATCTGCGATTACAGAGAACAGACTCAACAAACTGATCCGCAAGGCCAGGGACGTTGTGTGGGATGGAGCTGGGCTCTCTCTCTGACAGCGGTGTCAGAGAGAAGGATGTTGTCCAGGTTACGTTCCATCATGGACAACGTCTCCCACCCACTCCATGACGACCTGGACGAACACAGGAGCACCTTCAGTCAGTGCAAGACTGATTCCAGATGCACCACAGAGCACCACAGGAACTCACTCGTGCCTGTGGCCATCACACTCTTTAACTCCTCCCACAGAGCGTCAGACACTCAGTCAATTAGATAGCCACCTGTCCACAAATCAAAAACGCACTTTTGATCATGTATATCTGATTGTGCAATAACTGCTAAATACCGCAATTTGTGTAATATTGTAATATTGCAATTATGTACCTCACATATTTCACTTTTTTTTTTTTTAACTAAATGGTACTTGATAAGGATTGTAGGAGAAGACACATACGTGTGCCAATTTATTGTATATACTGTAGGCTACGTAACTTCTATTTTATTGTTTTATGGTATATTCCTATGCTCATAATAATATTTCGATGTTTATATTTTTCTCTACCTGTGTGTGAGCAACTGTAGCATGACTCAATTTCCCCCTCGGGGATCAATAAAGTTATTCGGATGCAATTTTGTTGGTTGAAGTGTCCCTCTCTCCTCTCCTAACGTCAGATGACTTGAGTGACTGACTGAAATGCACTTCATCAGCGCGGAAACACTTCTCTCATGTCGTTCTAAACAGCTTGCTCAATTACTTTGCGTGGCGGCGTCTGGACGCTAAGCTACTGCCTACGCCCGTGTTTGTTGTGGAGCTCTCCCGGTGTCATCCTCGCCTGTTTAGAAGCAGATGATTTGGATAGGATGTAGTAGAGGACACTGCCGTGGCTGTCGCTCAGATGGCTATCCAAGTCCTTGATCTCCTCTCCCTGTAAACATCATTAGCGCACACCG
>NC_139649.1:7243442-7248442 GCF_964638095.1 Poromitra crassiceps
TGATACAATCGTATCGTGACCCAAGTATCGTGATACGTATCGTATCGTGAGATCCTTGCCAATACCCAGCCCTACTGATAGGGTTGAGTTGGTTGATAAGGTTGCGTGGAGTGTGTTTGTTGTGTGCCGCTGCAGATTCTAAAGGGCCTGACAGGGTTCCTGCACAGCCTCGACTTGGAACGTTGCCGCCGACTAGCGGCGACAGCGAAGACTGTACGTACTCGAAACGTAACTCGGCGCGTTGGCTGCAGTACACCTCCGAAACACTAGGTGGCTTGTGGCGTACTCATGTCGGTACGTAAGGCGAAAAGTGAATGGGGTGTTCGAATGGGTATTTCGGTTAAATGCATGAAATAAGGTCTGTGGTTAACAAAAGTTTATGGGAGTGCGAATTTGTGTTTAGCAGGATAATCTTCACAAACGTGGACCACTTTTAGGACTTTTGAAATGTACGTAAGTTTTCTTTAACGCGATTTTCAGAAACCGTTTCAAAAGTCATAGAAGTGGTCCTCCTCGTTTGTGAAGATTATCTCGCTGAACACAAATGACCACTCCCATAACCTTTTGTTAACCACAGACCTTATTCCATGTATTTAACCGAAATACCCATTCTAAAATCCCACAGCCTTTCCCCCCCGAAGAACCAACATGGCGGCGATTTCTGCTTAAGCCTACAAAAATATGTCATCCTTGCGGTACTACTGCAAGGTATTCATATATAGATGGTTTCACTGGAACTGTGTTGCTAGGAGGGAACAGTTTGGAGTTTATTTCCTGCCCTCCATTGTATTAGCAAACACTGCACCAGGAAATACACGGATGTCGATTTAGAAGGTGAAACGGCCTATAGAGAGATAACTTGAGGAACTATACTGCCACCTTTGGCCACAGTGTGAAGAGACTATAACTCAGTGAAGCTGTTGTGTGTCACTATGGAGAAAATTCCCCTTAAATAGCCCTCGGGGTCCAGCAGGGGAAAAGGTGCCTGCATTCGCTTAACTCCATTCCACAGCCTATTGATTTAGCAAGCCATTCCACGGCTGTCTGTCAGGCAGTGGAGGCCATTTTCTTTTTCAAACTAGATTTGGCTGTTCGGTTTTTTTTGGGCCACGTAATTAAAAAGAGACACAAGGTCCAACAAAACGGTCTAGATGGTTCCCTCAGTCCTGACAGTGTCATTATGGTTTAAATAGAGCCATCTACTGCAGCCTTAATCACACACTCGCTCACTCACACACACACACACACACACACACACACACACACACACACACACACACACAACACACACACACACACACTCACTCTCTCTCACACACCACACACACTCACACACACACACTCACGCACTCACACACACACACTCTCACTCACACACACACACTCTCACACACACACTCACTCACTCACTCTCTCTCACACACACACTCTCACACACACACACACACACACACACCACACACTCACACACACACACACACACACTCACTCACTCACTCTCTCTCACACACACACAACACACACACACACACACACACACACAACACACACACAAACAAACAAACAAGTGAATGGCAATACTATAATGGACCATGATAAAGTTTTTGCCAGTTTAGTGTGGCCAATCCAGTCCTGCAGTGAGCTACTAGCTCCGTTTGTGAAGCCAATGTGGAAGTAGTCTGACTCAACAGCAGTAGGCTGCGGGGGGATAAGCTCTGTCATTGGTGCCGACCATTCAGTCGTAAATCCCCGCCCCTTCCATTTCTGCTAAACTATCTGCATGTTTTCCACATAGCTACGTGAAACAACAACAAACACAGAGCTAGCAACCTAATGCTACACGCTGAAAATGGCAAGTTTTACATCGCTTATGTGTTTTATTGTTTTATTATATGTCACCGCCGCCACATCTTTGTGCGCTTAGCGCCGCCCAAGACGATCGCTGTTCTTCCATTTATGGTGAGAGAAGAAATCACCCCCAATTCAGTGCAGATGCATCAAATCAGTGTGAGGCTGCTTTCTCACTGGGAACAATTGCTTTCGTTCCGTTTCGTTCCCGGGACCGATTGCCCCCTCTCCCCCGCTGGTCAGCTTTCACATTACAGCATTTCTTCCGCGCTCTGAAACGGAACAGAGTGCACTTGCGTCATCAACTATGCCTGGAGTTTATCCTCGCCCGTGTGTTGTCTATGTGGTTCGGAACGGTTGGCTTTCACAATCGCAAGTGTTCCGTACCCGGGGCACGCCAAAGCGCTCCCCAGACCAACTTTTCAAGTGGATCCTGTCACGGTTCCCTGTTGCGCGCCGGGCGCAGAACGGAACGGAACGGAACATTCACACTCATCAAATGTTCTGAAACTGGGGTCAATTTGGGGACAAGTGTGCTCTGGAACGATACCGGGGCACCAGTGAGAAAGAACCCTAAGACTCCCCTGGACAGAAAACAACTGGGACCAGTTGCACCAAGTGGTCTTACGACTGGTCTTAAGCTAAGTTGGTCGTAACTTTACGACCTAACAGCTACGCCGGTTGCACCAAGCCTTTTTCTCACTATGACCGGTCGTAATTATTACGCTTGGTCAGGAGGAGGCGTAAGGTGCCTGTGCCTGTAGAGATCTCCGTGGTAGTATATCAGCGGAGACCTGAGGTGATTGAGTCCTCACCGTCCTCATCGTCGTAAAGTCGCCTTCGAAGCATGACGTTCGATTATAACGAACTAGTCGTGTGGCTTAGCCTTACAAAATGTTGAGGGTCGTTTTTTAGATTTTAATACATTGAGATTTGGGAATTGGGAACGTTGCATTCAATTTCATTCAGACTGCCTGGCACTAATCGCCGCCATTTTCCCCCCGGAGCTTCCACAGGAGGTGGGAGGAGGGAGGGTGTAGTGACGCACATACAGTAGTGGGTGATGGCGCGAGGCACATTTTTGGGCCAATCGGGCCACATTCCCCGGCAATTCACATGGACGCGCATTGCTACGACCAGCATAGTTAAGACCAGACGTAAGCCTTGTCGGTGCAACAGGCGTAAATCCACTCTAAAGACTGGTCTTAACTAAGACCGACGTAGGAGTTACGACCAGGCGTAGTTAAGACCAGTTGGTGCAACCGGCCCCCTGGTGCCTTTGGAAAGCAAGTCTGTCACTTTCAGTGCATTTGTGGCTTTTAGGTCAGTTGAACGATAACTGACTAACAGGCACCTTCCACCAAACCCTCTGACTTTTTCCCTTTGTTTGATGGATTGTTTTAGGAGGCACAAGCCACAAGGAGGAACATTACTCTTCTGGCTTGTAGCGTTTACGCAGGCTTTGCCACTGGGCTCTGTGTGCTTAACCAATCGACTGACTGCTCACCCACACACACACACACACTCTCTCACACTCACACACACTCACACACACACACACACACACACACACACACACACACACACACACACACACACACTCACACACACTCACACACACACACACACACACACACACACACACACTCTCTCACACTCACACTCACACACACACACACACACACACACACACTCTCTCACACTCACACTCACACACACACACACACCCACACACACAGATGGAGACACTTTATCACCTCACATCATTGCTTTCCTTTTTCTGTCTCTATTTCACACACACACACACACACACACACACACACACACACACACACTCACACACACACATACACACACACACACACTCATCTCCACACACACACACACACACACACACACACACACACACACACACACACACACACACACACACACACACACACACACTCATCTCCACACACACACTGCTAGTGAGGGAGCAATTAGAATTGTAAAAACACACATTTCCACACTCCTGCTGAAGGAAGAATTAGAATTGTAGAGTTGCTCAGCAGGTCGCAGGCCGTAGCAGACGGAGTCGTCCTCCCCTCAGCAGAGCCAAGCTCCGCACAGCACAGCCTGGTTGATCTACATTAGCATAATCAGATGGATGGGCAGAACTCACACTCTGGATTATCAGCGTAGGTTCAGGTCCGGCTCTCCCCTGCAGGTACCCTGCTAGACATGACTCCATAAACCACTTCATCTCTTTCTAAACATGAGGAGAAGCTCCGGCGTGGATTGGGGCACAGTGCTGCTGCTGCCTGCTGCAGAGGAGAGCGTATGGAACAGAATAGGCTACGATGATCTGCTCTGGATCCAAATAAATGTTTCCAATGCATTTATTCCTCTATGATTCTACTCTTATAGCTCTGGGGTCGATCTTTATTCCAATGTTCTCAGAGATCGACTTTGCAGCGGGAATACGCCTAGAGCCTGTTCGGCACGTCATTCTGGGCAAGCTTGGGACGCATTCATTATTGAAACAGACAACATACATAACGTGCACGCTTCTATCGGCATTTACGGACACAGATATTACTGAGTGTATGGGAGCATCATGAGTTTGTTTCATAGAGGCCATTCACACCTGGCACTAACATGCGTTTTCTGTGATCAGATTACAATCGGATTGACCACATTAACCTGATTGCATTTACACCTGGAGTACCGCAGGGATGATGTATTTTTCTAGGCTTAACCAGAAATCGCCGCTATTTTGGTTCGTCAGGGAAAAAGTCTATGGCGATTTCACTTAAATGCATAAAATAAGGTCTGTGGTTAAACAAAAGTTTATGGGAACGCAAATTTTGATTCAGCAGGATAATCTTCACGAACGTTAATCACTTTCATGCCTTTTGAAGCATTTTCTAAAGAAATTCTAAAAAATGCGTTAAAAAACCCATTTACGTTCCAAAAGTCATAAAAGTTATTCACGTTTGTGAAGATTATCCTGCTGAACGCAAATTCTAATGTCCAGCGTGCTTACTGTACTGCAAAGGCAAAAATGTCATTTAAAATGCCATTACTGTAGTAATTGAGCTTTATGGACTTCTGTTGGTGCCGAGTAGATATTGTAGCATCAACAGCAAGGCTCTGGCACGGCCTCCACC
>NC_139649.1:7253442-7265942 GCF_964638095.1 Poromitra crassiceps
AACTACTGGGCTGATTTTCATTAAACTTGGTGGAAGGGTGTAGCACGGGTCAAGGAAGAACCCGTTACATTATGGCGCTGATCCGATCCAACTCACAAAATTTGCATATGACAGCAGACTGGAGTATTGGCCTTGGCGGAGGTCTGCACTTCTAGTTTGTTGTTGTTGTTGTCCTTTGTCAGTTGACGTCTGTTCTAGCAGCGTTTTGTCAGTTGCGTCTGTTCTAACAGCGTTTTGTCAGTTGCGTCTGTTCTAACAGCGTTTTGTCAGTTGTGTCTGTTCTAACAGCGTTTTGTCAGTTGGGTCTGTTCTAACAGCGTTTTGTCAGTTGGGTCTGTTCTAACAGCGGTTTCGTCAGTTGCGTCTGTTCTAACAGGGTTTTGTCAGTTGCGTCTGTTCTAACAGCGTTTTGTCAGTTGCGTCTGTTCTAACAGCGGTTTCCTGTGTCTGACAGGGACCAACGTCCAGGAGGCCAAGAGGATCCTGTCGGAGAGCGGCTTGCCCATCACGTCAGCAGACAACCTGGATGACGCCGCCAGGAAAGCAGTGGCTGCCATCAGGAAGTAGAGAAGTAGCACCACTCCTTCCATCCGTGTGGTTACCCTCATCCCACACCGCACCTGTCCGCCCATCGACGCCATCCTTACAGCAAATCATGACGACCTCATAACGCCGGCGTCCATCTTTGCTGTCACCACGGAGACCTCTAGGACTCCCAGCCTTCACTCTCACAAGCTGCTGCTCATTTCCTCCAAACTGCACTTCACTACAAACGGCCTATCAGTAACACCGGTTCTGAAGTGGTGTCTTCACACTCAATGGAGAGGTTAGCAGACTCCTGAACCAGAACCGCTTTGATCTCGTTTTCTTCTTTTTTTCTCTCTCTCCATTATATTACGTCCACGTGAATCGGGTTAAATCAGTCGGTAGTAACGTTGAAGTGTTTCATTTTCACGTTATGAAAATTAGTATAATCTTGTGTTACGACATCACGAAGCTCTTAGATTTGGTTGGTGCTCTGCTTAGCACTTTGTAATTGTGCATTCCAATTTAAAAGGTGAGAGACATGCTATTATCTCTGCACGTTAGGCTTATTCCTTTGTATGGAATATTAATCGTGAAGAGAGAGGCATTTCCACTAGAGCTGCCACGATTAATCAATTAATCGACAACTATTTTGATAATCGATTAATCGTTTTGAGTACGATTTTAAGAGAAAAGGTCTAAATTCTCTGATTCCAGCTTCTTAAATGTGAATATTTTCTGGTTTCTTTACTCCTGTATGACGGTAAACTGATATTATCTTTGAGCTGAGGACAAAACAAGACATTTGAGGGCATCATCTTGGGCTTTGGGAAACATTTTATAGACCAAACAACTAATCGATTAATCGAATAATCGTTAGTGGCGGCCCTAATGTCCACTGTCTCTAACGATGTGTCACTCGCTTCTGAAAGACGGCCTTTTGATGCGTTCTCACTGTGACATCATTAGACGGTACAGTACATGTATTTAATGCTGGAGAGATCATTCTTCTCACTTTATTGTGCAGCTTAGGAAGATCGCTCCTTAGTTTGTCTTTGTTCAAGTCAATGCCTTAATCACACACGTTCTGTCATTTCAAACTGTCACCCATCCAATGTGAGTGTTATTTTATGGAATATGTCACACGAGGTGTATGAAGTATCCACACTAATGCGCTGTGAACTTTATAAATCCACGTCTTATTTGTAACGTGCTTGTTCACTCGATGGTAAACTGTGTGTAACCGCTGAATTCTGTGCCTATTTCATGAAGGTCAAAGGGTTTTGTAAACTTAAGCTACCAACTCTTTCAGATCTGTTGAAAAAGCAAAATCCAAAATGTCAATGTTCTTAGCTTTTTTTAATATAATCTTGAATGTATATTGATAGGGTTTCTCTGACTGTATCAACTGTGTACATAATTAAAAAGATGAATAAACATGAGTATTTCAAAAGTATGTTCTTGTGTGGTGAGTTAGGGGTGTAACGGTACACAAAAATCACAAAAATATAATGTTTAGTGTACAGCCAGCAAACCCCAAAGGAACTGATACAGGTGCCAACCCCTTAATATGTCCGTGTGGTAACTCAGATTTACTTTTCTTTTCATTTTGAATTTTTTTCTAAATTCGGTACAGTTGCACAGTTCGGTACGAATATGGTATGGGACAAATACGCGTACGTTTACACCCCTAGTGGTGAGTCAGTGTCCAAGGGGGAAAAAAGAGAAAAGAGGAAAGTAAATGAGACGAGGAAATAAAAATGCAATCGTGCTATCGGCTTTTTTCTGGAGAACCTTCACGTGCAGAGTGAATGAAGCGTCGGTGGGCGAGAGAGGCCGTTCAGCATTGTCCACGGGGGAGAGAGGCCGCTCAGCAGTCAGCACTTTGTATGCTTGTGTGCCTTTGAGTCAAACTATTGACTACATTACCCAAGCAATGGAAAATCACAATCCAGCCTTGAGATGCTAATATGTAATGGAAGTCTTCATTGCCATCATTGCTATTGCATTTCCTCCAGCATCTTTTAACTTGGTATGAGTGTAGATTTTTTTTTAATGTATGATTAGAAATTCATGTTGACTATCTGTCTAAAGGTTCTGTACAGTCTCCCTCTCTGTCTCTACATATTTGCTCTATTCTACCAGAAATTGGAATCCCTGTTCTTTTTTTTCCCCTTCATTCCTACAGGCCTTTTTTTGTCTTTTGTCACATGCAAATTGGCACGCGGATCGCACCTCCAATCATCACGCACCTTCAGTCTTAAGTGTGTGCATGCTCCTGAGAGAGGCTGGAGAGGAGCGACTGTCCTGCATAGGCCCCCTCGTGCGACTCGTCCAGAGAGAGAGAGATGGTAGAGAGAGGGTTGACTGAGACCTCTTCCTGTCAGACCCACCGACTGTGTGATGGATTATCTGTCAGGCCATCAGAGAGGAAGCCCAGACACACACAGAGCAGATCCCCTCCCATCAGCACCAGAGAGAAACACAGAGGAACACTGCACTGCTTTCTCCTCCATCCACTAACCTGTCTCTCACACAGCACAACACAACACTGTTTTTATGGGACAAGGTCGTTTAGCCCCTGTGATACAAAGTCGAGACTCATCTGGAAAAAGGCCCACTGATAATTGCTGCAGGCCAGCCTATATTTACTGACATATCGTTGTTTTACAGACATATATAATACTGTCATCGGGGGGCGTCCGGGTATAGTGTCGAGGTGAAAACACTCGCCTAGCTAGCACCGCGGAGACACGGGTTCAACCAGCGGTACTGACACAATTGGCCGTGTCTGCGGGTGGGAAGCCGGTGGGGGTTATGTGTCTTGGTGGTCGCTGCGCTAGTGCCTCCTCTGGTCGGTCGGGGGCAGCCTGTTTCGGGGGGGAAGGGGAACCGCGGGGGGAATAGCGTGATCCTCCCATGCACTACATCCTGCTGCTGGTGAAACTCCTCACTGTCAGGTGAAAAGAAGCACATGTACTGGAGGAAGCATGTGCTAACAGCTCTCCCCAGATGAGCAGAGGGGGTTGAGCAATGACCGGGACAGCAGGGGGGATTGGACCAAGTACAATGGCGATCAAAACAGAACTGTCGTCAACCACCAACTTTGACAGCTTGGCACTTGATGAATTTTTCAGCATCTCCATCGCTGAGAGTCTCTTCTGAAGACACAAAGTCCAGTTCAGGTTCTGTGCTGCACTGAGCCGGGCCCCCACCAACCACCCACGCCCCCCCCCCCCCCCCCCCCCACACACACACACACACACACACACACACCACACCACCCCCCCAGCCATAGAAACGGGCTGCTGGACTGGAGGGTTCAATAATTGCCTTATTTCATGCTCTCCCCGCCTTGCATCAGGCTGATGGATGATTGGACGGAGGACGGCAGGAGTTTAAGGCTTGTTAAAGTGGGGCTTCATATTGTTTAATTCAGTGTCACGCTAGAGGTCAGGACAGAATGTGCAAAATTAGCAGCGCTGCTTCATATAAATATAGATGAGATGAGGAGAGAGAGAGAGAGAGAGAGACGCTGTGGAGGTCATGCCTCAAGACTTCTGTCAGTTAGCCGCCACTTTCAACTTGGCAAATACCTCGGGAGGTGAAAGAGGGGGCGCGCGCGGGGGGGGGGATGTTTTAAAAGGGCCTTTGGGTGGACTGTTCCTTTAATTAAGCTGAATGAATATGCCAGGGGAGTATTATTCTTCACCCTTGCTGGCTGGCTTTATTTGTCTCTGTACAGTAATTGACCATTTTGCTTTGTGAGAAGGCGGCAGGTTTTTTTTATGCTCCTCAGAATTGATGTCAGAACGGTAATTGGCACTTTGTGAAGCTGCCGTCTAGAGTTTAGCTGTGGTGCCAGAGCTGCTGGTGAAAAGCATTCTTTCAGACAACAGGGTCAAGGCTGTCTCTCACCACCATGGATTGGATATTTATTGAGTAATTTGGAAGCAACAACTACGGAAATATTAGTTCATAAAGAAAGCAATAGTGTGGTATGAATTGCCTCCGGTTATTGTACTTCATCTTTCAGGGGCAAGGCTTTGCTCAATATTTACAATTTTCTGTCTGCACCTCTGACTACCAAGGACAGAGGAGGGGGGTGTGTGTGTGTGTGTGTGTGTGTGTGTGTGTGTGTGTGTGTGTGTGTGTGTGTGTGTGTGTGTGTGTGTGTGTGTGTGTGTGTGTGTGTGTGTGTGTGTGTGAGAGAGAGATGTGTGCGTGCGCATGTTCTTCTCGTCCAGCTATCTTAGTGAGAACCAGAGCAATTAGAGAGAGTGGCATCAGCGGAGGTCCAAACTGCGTGACTCATTATCCAATGAACAGCCAGGAATGGGTCTCGCGCTACTTTTGAATGCTAAAATAAAGCTGATAATGAACAATTTGATTCTTAAAAAAAAAAAAAAAAAAAACTTTCAAAGGACAACACCAACTGTCCATTTTGCTGCAACTCTACAGCGCTGCTTAATCCAGAACCTTACTTCCTGGAACTCTTGAGAGTAAAATACTCCATTGGAGTGAATGGAGATGTCGCGACTCTTCTATATATAGGGCTCTGGTGAGAACCAATGTGAGTTTTCTACCTGGGAAGTGAAGTCATTTTAGGAAAGTGGGCCTTTCCTCACTTTCTCACACAACTTGAATGGGCTGTTTGAAGGTCAAGACTTGGTTTTAAGGGTTAGGTTAGAATTTGGTTTTGGTTATGGTTAGGCATTTAATGTGTGTGTGTGTGTGTGTGTGTGTGTGTGTGTGTGTGTGTGTGTGTGTGTGTGTGTGTGTGTGTGTACGTGTGCGTGTGCGTGTGCGTGCGTGTGTGTGTCAAACAGAGAGAGACAGCATGTCGATGTGTTCATTGCCGTGTGGTGTGAACTGAATGTGTTTATGCACGTTGTCTTTATCTTGAGTCTTCCATAAAGACAGGAAACACGAGCTTCCCTCAGGACCTCCGTAGCAGCACGGCAGGAAGGAACAAGCTGTTTCTGTTTGTTTGTTAGCGTTTTTGTTTTCCTATAGCTGGTGTCTCACACACAGAAGCCGGCAGACGGAGTGAGAGCGCTCCGTCCGTTCTCAGCGCTCCGCAGCAGTTATTGTCTTAGCACCAGATTCAAGCCGTAACAAAGAGAGTGGCTGACAGGTTTTATGGAGGAAAAAACTAACACAGCAGTCTGGAAAACAGTCAAAAGGAGGCGCTGGCTGGGCTGTTACTTTGTTACTGTGCTGCTGTCGAGTCCCTCACATCTGGCCTTGGCTTCCAGATGGGCAGAACGATCCATTTCCTTCTCCCAGAACTGTTGTCAGTCTGTCTGTAATTGAAGGACTTATAATCAATGTCAATTACCTTGGATGTCTCTTAACGAGAAGTTGAGCGAAGAGGAGTCAGATTTAAAAAAGTTGCAATACCACGGAATCGTCCCTTTTCCTCGACGATGTGGTTTTCCCTCTCGGTCTTGCATTACTGCATTGCATACTTGCATTACTTCATTACCTACCTAACCATTACTTACTACCTACCTACCTTCATTACAACGTACCTACCTTCATCACTACTTACCTACCTTCATTACTACCTACCTACCTTCATCACTACTTACCTACCTTCATTACTACCTATATACCTGTATTACTTCATTACCTACCTTACTTCATTACTAACTACCTACTACCTTCATTATTACCTACCTTCATTACCTACCTACCTTCATTACTTCATTACTACTTACCTACCTTCATTACTACCTATCTACCTGTATTACTTCATTACCTACCTTACTTCATTACTATCTACCTACCTTCATTATTACCTACCTTCATTACTTCCTACCTTCATTACCTACCTACCTTCATTACTACTTACCTACCTTCATTACTACCTACCTTCATTACTTCCTACCATCATTACTTCCTACCTTCATTACCTACCTACCTTCATTACTTCATTACCTACCTGCCTTCATTACTACCTTCCATCCTTCCTACTTTCCAGTGAGCAGGTAACGACCCCTTTACTCATTCAAACATCACCGGCAAACAAGAGCAACACAGACAAAGGTAAGTGACGGGTTTTGGGGGGCGACCATTCATCTGTGTCATCTTTTCAAACTTGTCGTTTGTTCCCATCGGTTCTGATCAACTTTCGCCAACTTTGCGACGGCGTTCCTACAGCCTGTGATCCCGTCGTCTACAAAGTGGCACGGGAGAGTCGGCCTTCAATACGGCAAGAATCCACTCGTGGAATGACAGTAATTAAAAGCTCATTAAGGTGTGACCTCTGGAAGCCGCCACCCCCAACCCCCCTAATTAAAATAGCGGCAGAGGCAACAGAATGCTGTTTTGAAATTGCGTGATAATTAGGCTCCCCAGCTATCCTGGTGGAGCGCTCGGCAGGTGTTCGGCTGACACGCCCAGACACGCGGACGCACGCGCGCGCGGGGCCCACAATGCAGCGCTGTTCGGGGGTCGTCTGCGAGTGGGAAAAAAAATCCAGATGAGATGCGATCCTGAGGGGCCATGCGGGTGTATTCTTGGAGATGCTGTTTGTCGTTTTGCAGGTTTTTTCTTTCTTCCTACAGTAGTTCACACTTTCTCTTCTCTTTTCACAGGCGGCTGAAGGTGCGTCAGCAGCAGTAACGTGTGCGGAGTTACTTTTTGATCTCAGAGTTTCACTGACACTTCTGGCGTACACCATAAACAAAATAAAATACACTCGCGCTACCGATGACTAGATCTGTCACGTTCATGAATCATGCCAGTTCCTCTGTGTGTGTGTGTGTGTGTGTGTGTGTGTGTGTGTGTGTGTGTGTGTGTGTGTGTGTGTGTGTGTGTGTGTGTGTGTGTGTGTGTGTGTGTGTGTGTGTGTGTGTGTGTGCGTGCACGCGCAGTGGGGCGAAGGTGACTTTGACAGTTAATAGCGATGAGGGGCAGGGTGTTTCCCCCCCTCCCTCTCTCTTCTCATACTCAGGGTGAATATATGAAACCTGTGTGTGTCGGCTGCTATCCTCGTCAAGCGGCTGACTGCAGTGTGAGGAGGCTGAGAGGAAAAGTGGCCTGTCTCCGCTCATTTTGCCAATGAGATAAAGCGGAACAGTAATGGCAAGATGAAGGCTGTAGTGAAGCACACACACACACACACACACACACACACACACGCACACACACACGCACACACACACACACACACACACACACACACACACACACACACCTCTAAACAGTCACAGTAAACAAGGTGATGGGGTTTGCGCACACACACACACACGCACGCACACACGCACGCACACACACACGAACACACACGCACACACACGCACGCACACACACACACACACCTCTAAACAGTCACAGTAAACAAGGTGATGGGGTTTGCGCACACACACACGCACACACACACACACACACACGCACACACACACACACGCACACACACACACACACACGCACACACATACACACACACACACACACCTCTAAACAGTCACAGTAAACAAGGTGATGGGGTTTGCGCACACACACACACACACACACGCACGCACACGCACACACACACACACACACACACACACATACACACACACACACACACACCTCTAAACAGTCACAGTAAACAAGGTGATGGGGTTTGCGCACACACACACACACACACACGCACACACACACACACACACGCGCACACACACACACACGCACACACACGCACACACACACACACACACGCACACACATACACGCACACACACACACGCACATGCACACACACACACACACACACCTCTAAACAGTCACAGTAAACAAGGTGATGGGGTTTGCGCACACACACACACACGCACGCACACACACACACACACACACGCACACACACACACACACACACACACACACCTCTAAACAGTCACAGTAAACAAGGTGATGGGGTTTGCGCACACACACACACACGCACACACACGCACACACACACATACACGCACACACACACACGCACATGCACACACACACACACACACACACACCTCTAAACAGTCACAGTAAACAGGGTGATGGGGTTTGGCGTTCCTGCCTGTGTGCAGACTCCTGCTGCTGCTGCTGCGGTGGCTGTTTTGATGCAGGCGCTGTGGGTAATCAGTCGCTGTGTTTGTGTTTATTTTGCAGTTTGTTTTGGTTTGTGTGTCTGTGTGCACCAGTCAAAAGGCACATGAAGTAAAGATCTCGTGTCCACATGCGTGTGTGTGCGTCGGTGTGTGTTGGTAATCAGGCCTGCGTTCTTGTTTGATGCGACAAGCTGTGCAGGGAGAAGATGTCTGCAGGTGTGTTTGCATTCAAGGTTGTGAGTGATTTGCTTCTTCTTTGCTTGTCGGAGGTAAACTCATCTCGGCTGGGAATGTATAAATCATATGGCTGCAATTTACATGAACGAAAAAACTCATCATCAAATCACCAACTTTGCTTTGCCTTTTGTTTACCTGCGCAGGCTTGCTGAGCACACAGTTCCTCCTCGGTGATTGCGTTCACACACAGTAACACACCTTCGTTAGTGCAGCAGTCGGGGGTGAAGTGCCTTGCTCATTAGTCTCTTAAAGTAGACTGTCTCATCTACATCCGGCGAATGCAGCTATACAGTCTGTACGTTACACCCCCAGAACATGCACAAGGAAGTTGGGGAAAAAAACCTTCAGACTGGAAGGAAGTTTGACGGAATCCGACCAATCACGACACGTGTGTCCACGAAAAATGCGGCATATTGGATTCTGATTGGACTAATGAGCGGAAGACCCGCCTTTCTGCTTCCCATTCCGGTTGGTGCATGATTCTCCCCCACGAAGTACAGACGGTATGGCGGAAGCATTTGAAAATTGCGGAAGCCAACTCATCTGTTCTAAGAGACTACTTGCTCATGGGCCTGTTGATGGTAGCTGACGTGATTGGAGATGTTGTTTATTGCAGATGTGCAGCTTTTTGAGAAGTGTTGGAAAATGCAGAGCACGTTAAACGCCAAGCCCAGTTCATATTTTATATATATCGCTGTGCCTCTCAGACTCCATCAGCTTTTCACTTCTACCACCAGCTGCTTTTTGAACAGCAGTTAGCAGTTAGCACAGTCCACTCAGACACACATTCTGTATCAAATCAAGCCTGTGGAGTCAAATCAAATCAAAAGAGAACCGTTTGTGGTGATCACACACACACAAAATCTTTTGCCATTTCCCAGTACTTATTATGCGATGTAACGATCGCTTGTGCTATTCCGCTAAAGTGAGCACCTGTATAGACCAAATCACCGTGACGTCACCATGTAAACAAATTTACTTCCGGGTACCACTTGGGGAAGGCGGCAGGTTTAAATGTGCGTGTTGTCATATAAATGCTGTCAAACCCTCTCGTTGTTTTCGGCCGACTACTTTCAATTTAAATGGTTAAACGGTTGGTAAACATGCTTGTCCGACGTATCTAGCCTTTCTTCTGTGTTTGTTTTGTGTAGTGTTAGCATGCTAATAACGTTTGTTTGTCTGTCAAACTCGCTGTTTTGTTGCAGACTCGTTAACGTTAGACAGACAGAGCTATTGACGCCACGTTAATTTAATTTAGCTTCAAGTCTACTCTGGTCTGGTCCAACAGGTAAATTAGCTAGTCTGGTCTCCACTAACGTTAGTGAAAGTGTTGTTATGAATGATATTAAACAACAACACAACAGGGACGAACCATTTTTGTCTTCTTTGTCTGTTTTTGTCTTCAACACGTCAGTTTGTGCCGTCCACTGCCATTATAATGTGTGGACCCAGGGGTACCCGGAAGTAAATGTAAACACCCCGCTGATTTGGTCTATAGAAACCATGTGGCCTCTGACCTGTATAGAAACCATGTGGCCTCTGACCTGTATAGAAACCATGTGAGAAGTCACAAGGGATTCCCCATCTCCCAAAATTCAGGGAGGAGCATGTCTTTCCCGGTGAGGCTGCGTCTGCGAGCGCACGAACCGGGCGAGACCTCGAGGCCACACTGACGAGGTACGGTAAGAATGAGCGATGAGGAGGGGGGGAAGGAGGACGAGGTACCTGTAGGAATGAGCACTGCCAGTTCAGCGGGTGTGGCGAGAGACGCTAGAAAGGAGCGTGCGCAGCACTCTCTGTTTCTAGCCTCCCCAACATATTACCAAATATATCATTATTATCATACCAAGTTTCAAGTGTCTAGTGAGGTCACATGGGGCGATGGGACTGTCCTTTTTCTTGGCAAAACCCATCCTACTCTGCTCTGCCTCTGATTGGGTTGGGTTTAGACATGAGGAGGTTGGGTTTAGACATGAGGAGGTTGGGTTTAGACATGAGGAGGTTGGGTTTAGGCATGAGGAGGTTGGGTTTAGGCATGAGGAGGTTGGGTTTAGACATGAGGAGGTTGGGTTTAGACATGAGGAGGTTGGGTTTAGACATGAGGAGGTTGGGTTTAGACATGAGGAGGTTGGGTTTAGGCATGAGGAGGTTGGGTTTAGACATGAGGAGGTTGGGTTTAGTCATGAGGAGGTTGGGTTTAGTCATGAGGAGGTTGGGTTTAGACATGAGGAGGTTGGGTTTAGACATGAGGAGGTTGGGTTTAGGCATGAGGAGGTTGGGTTTAGGCATGAGGAGGTTGGGTTTAGACATGAGGAGGTTGGGTTTAGACATGAGGAGGTTGGGTTTAGACATGAGGAGGTTGGGTTTAGTCATGAGGAGGTTGGGTTTAGACATGAGGAGGTTGCGTTTAGTCATGAGGAGGTTGGGTTTAGACATGAGGAGGTTGGGTTTAGACATGAGGAGTGATGATTGGTTAAAGTTGGGGTAGCAGAGCCATGTATACATGACACGACCAGACTTTACTTGATGGAAAGATGAGAGACAGACAGACAGACAGACTGAGAGACAGACAGACTGAGAGAGAGACAGACAGACAGACAGGTGATTGAGAGGAGATTGAGGTGGATAGAGAGACAAAATCAGGGAGACAGGGACGGGGGAGAAACTGAAGGAGAGAGGAAGGGCAGAGAGGGGGACACTTCCTACTGTAGGAACAAATCGCATTCAAAATAGTTGTGAGTCTGTGACTGTCCACAATTGTCCACTCACATGTTATTTGGAGGACATGTCCTTTTGTCATTGCTGTTACTGTTTGGATCAGGTCTTAGTATTCTTTTCCTACTGTGGTTTGAGTTACATTTAAGAAAGTTTGTATAAAGCCTATCCTGCCAAGACTATTTTTTCCTAGTTTACATCTGTTATTTTTATTGTTTATCATAGTATTCTCTTTTATTTATTATGGTTTCATTGTCTGGAAAATGAATACAGAATGAAACAAGGCGAGCAGATATACAAGATGAGTTCCCGACTTGTGTAGCTCGCTGTATGTGCCAAACATCTACCGATCTACCTGTGTGTGTGTGTGTGTGTGTGTGTGTGTGTGTGTGCGCGTGTGTGCGCGCGTGTGTGTGTGCGTGTGTGCGCGCACGTGTGCGTGCGGGCGTGCATGTGTGTGTGTGTGTATGTACATGTGTGTGTGCCTGCCTGCCACAGTGCAGTATCAGAGCAGGACTCTCTCTCTCCTAGATGAGCACATTACCTTCATCCTCAGGATATTTCAAACACTTCCCCTTGTAAAATTCTCCATTACACGGGTCAACAGAGGGCAATGGGAGAAGAATAAGTACCCACACCTCTCCCAAAGACCCCCGCCCCTCTCTGGTGCACACACACATGCACACGCACGCACACACACACACGCACGCACGCACGCGCGCACACACACACACACACACACACACACACACACACAAGCTGTCGGCTGATCTGATTGCCTGTTAGGAAGTATCACCCACCACGACAAGTGCCCTTTCAGTTTCTCCTCCCCGCCAGCAGCCATTTTGCCGCCATGTCAGATATGGGGATATTAATGAATGCACACTGACAGTCCTTAGGGAGGCCGAGCGGAGTGGCTCTGCTGCCTGTTCTGTACGA
>NC_139649.1:7270942-7285942 GCF_964638095.1 Poromitra crassiceps
TGTAAAAAAAGAAGGAGACTGGATTAACTGAGCTCATCAGCTACAGTTTTATATACGAAAATGAGTAGCTCAATGCCCTATGTGTTGTTTTCAGATGTGATATAAGATTGTATATTGTAATGTACTGTCAGCCACTTGAGCAACAAGCACGACATGTTTGGCTGCCAGAGAAGATCAAGTAAGAGAGGCAGCGAGGTGAAGTGAGAGGACGAGAGGTTGTGCAGTGGACAGCCGATGTAAAAGTGTGTCTGTGTGTGTGTGTGTGTGTGTGTGTGTCTGTGTGTGCGTGCGTGTGTGTGTGTGTGAAAAGGGAAACTATATAAGCCCTCCTCTCCTCTCACCCTCCCACCCCTCCCCTCCCTCCCAGCGCCTCCTAGCGCAGCAGATGACATTTCATCAAATATTTATCAAAAACAATCTCTGAACAGCGTAATTAGAGGCCGAGTTTAATGTCGTCCTGATCCTCTGGCTCCTATTTCGCCGCGGTCCTCGCCGTGCGTCACGGGAGCCCTGATGCAGTGCCGCAGTACCTCCTCCAGCCCAGCGGACGGGCCGATGAGCACCCCCGCCGCGCGTTGTCATGTCGCGCACCTCCTCACCTATGAATCAACATTTGATTTCTCCCCCCTGTCCCCTTTCTACTGTCATTCCTCTTTATCTCACTGCTGCATATGCAGAGCGCAGCTGCACTGCAATGTGCTGACATGCACACACACACACACACACACACACACACACACACACACACACACACACGTACACACACACACACACACACACACACACACACACACACACACACACACAGTCTTACTTAGGTAACTTTTGTGGTATTTACCTAGACTTACATGCATTCCCTGGAGACTTACCCTAACCCTAATCATAACCATAACCATGACCCCTGACCTTAACCTAACCCTGACACTGCCCCCCAAAATCTGCTTTAACTGGGGACACGGCTTTTGTCCCGAATTGCACAAGCTGTCCCCAATCACCTGGTCTTAAGTCGGGTGTGTGTCCCCAATTTCGACTTGAAGCAGAACCACACACACACACACACACACACACACACACACACACACACACACACACACACACACACACACACACACACACACACACACACACACACACACACACACACACACACACACACACACACACACACACACACACACACACACACACACACACACACATAAGCAGACACCCACTTGACAGCAGCCAGTACATTTCCCTTGAATGGCTCGTAGACCGATTGTTGCTCAGCACATTATTGCATTTTCAGGTTATTAATTACTTCCCAATTACTTAAACAAATACGCTACATTGAGCAGCTAATCTCCCCGCTAAACTGTAGCAGATGGATGTGGCTGCATTGGCTGGAGCCGGCTAGCGTCGCGCAGAGAGAGAGAGAGACATGGCAGAGAGAGAGAGACATGGCAGAGAGAGAGAGACATGGCAGAGAGAGAGACATGGCAGAGAGAGAGACGTGGCAGAGAGACGTGGCAGAGAGAGAGAGACATGGCAGAGAGAGAGACGTGGCAGAGAGAGAGAGACGTGGCAGAGAGAGCGACGTGGCAGAGAGAGAGAGACGTGGCAGAGAGACGTGGAAGAGAGAGAGAGACGTAGCAGAGAGAGAGACGTGGCAGAGAGAGAGAGACGTGGCAGAGAGAGAGACGTGGCAGAGACGTGGCAGAGAGAGAGACGTGGCAGACAGAGAGAGAGACGTGGCAGAGAGAGAGACGTGGCAGAGAGACAGACGTGGCAGAGAGAGACGTGGCAGAGAGAGAGAGACATGGCAGAGAGAGAGACATGGCAGAGAGAGAGACGTGGCAGAGAGAGAGAGACGTGGCAGAGAGAGACATGGCAGAGAGAGAGACATGGCAGAGAGAGAGACGTGGCAGAGAGAGAGAGACGTGACAGAGAGACGTGGCAGAGAGAGAGAGAGACGTGGCAGAGAGAGAGACGTGGCAGAGAGAGAGAGAGACGTGGCAGAGAGAGAGAGACGTGGCGTTACGCCGGCAGCTACACGAGCGCCCGCGCTGTCGTAGCTGTAGCACGTTAGCTAATTAGTGCAGCTCAGAGCAGGGCGGCAGGCTCTCGCGTGCTTCTCGCCCTGCGACGGCGCTAGCAGCTGTTCTTTATTATTCATGCGAGTTGGGGAGATCTGGCGTTTTGTGTGTCGTTTTGAAAAAGCCGTGTTATGTGATAGTAATGAGGACTTCCTATCTGCCATGGAAATGATGCAGTAACCAAAGTTTTTTCGGAGACCGATGAATATTCACTTCCTAAAGTAGTAGTTTGTGGGAAATTTGCATGGAGAAGGTGTGTGTGTGTGCACATGTATCTGTCGTAGCCTATGTTTATGTGCGTGTGTCGTGTCTGTGTAACTGTACACATCTATTTGTGTGAGTGAGTGAGTGTGTGTGCGTGCGTGCGTGCTTGCGTGTGTGTGTGCGTGTGTGTGCGTGTGTGTGTGTGTGTGTGTGTGTGTGCGTGCGCGCGTGCGCGTGTGTGTTCACAACAAAGTGGGAGCCAAACTCTTCAGTCACAACTAAAAGCCTGATGGGAAATCTCTCCCCTAATTAAGATGCATGCATAATTCAAGTGGTGGCACAGCTCATTAGTATTCCTTCAGCGGCGCGCGGTGACGAGGGCCTGTCGAGGCGCACGGCAGCTAGTTAGCCGCCCGCAGGACGACACGGCTGAAGTGAAGGAGCGCAGACACCTTGACAGAGTATCCTGTCATTACGCTGGAGAGCTGGAGAGCATGACGTGACTCCTCTCTCCCTCTGTCTCTATAATCACCATCAACAACAACAACAACGACGACAACAAAGCCTTCGTCTCGGGAGAGTCTGATGAATAAGATGTCATTTTTGCACGGGAGGGGAAATGAACCTCTTTTAATAGCTGAACTTCAACCAGAGGAGGAGAAAAAACACAATGTTAAGCCTGCTTGTTTTTTTGCTGTTTCCAGCCACCATGGGTGTAGTGAAACATATAGTCGTCGTGCTGCTATTAGCGCATGATTTAGCATCGTTACAGGCCCGCAGTTATTGCATCTCTCTCAGAGGAGCTGTTTGCTGTTAGTCAAAGCAATAAAGAGCCGTTAAGACGGGAATTAATTAATTCCGGATAAATCACCCGAGTTAACGCTGTTTTGGCTCACAATTATTACGGTCTGCGCTATAATGAAATGCATGACTTTATTTACCGTCTGCGCTGAATGAAATGCACGACTGCATTTACAAGAGCATCGGCACTCAGCGATGTGCTCTCGCGGTTAGCATAGGATCCCACTCGCTCTTGTTTTACATTGTAGAAACTCTGACATATTATCTGAGTAAAGTAAAAAACGCCGATTGCACTGAGCACATTCATGACAAGACTCAATAGCAGCTAAGCAGTTCCCCTCTTCTCCATTTATACCGGTGGCTTTGCTGCAGTTTTTGAGGATTCACCTGTTTTTGTCAGTGTGAACCCCGGAGGCACGCACTCTTGTGGGCCCTAGCTGTCTGTCTGTCTGTGTGGGTGTGTCGCGCGGCCCAGGGGAGGGGCCCCTCGCTGTCTGTGTGGGTGTGTCGCGCGGCCCGGGGGAGGGGCCCTCGCGGTCTGTGTGGGTGTGACGTGCGGCCCGGGGGAGGGGCCCTCGCTGTCTGTGTGGGTGTGTCGCGCGGCCCGGGGGAGGGGCCCTCGCTGTCTGTGTGGGTGTGTCGCGCGGCCCAGGGGAGGGGCCCTCGCTGTCTGTGTGGGTGGGGGAGGCCGGCTGGGGTTTTTGTGGCGTCGACAGGGTCTTTGTGATGGGTTTAACCTTGGCTCTGGGCTAAACACACAGGAAATGTTCTGAGAGGACCTTCAGCCATCAGCGCTGGCTTTTCATATAGTGCTGCGCTCCTGTGGGACCTCCGCCACAAACACTGCTATTGATCCACTGTCATACACTCACACACTCTGCTCTTTCCTCTCCGCTCCCCGGGTAGCATCTGTGTGTGTGTGTGTGTGTGTGTGCGTGTGTGTGTGCGTGTGTGTGTGCGCGTGTGTGTGTGTGTGTGCGTGTGCGTGTGTGTTCAGGCAAAAAAAAAAAAATAGTACTCTCCCTGTACGCTCCGAAGTGGTCATAGATCTCCTGATGTGGTATTGGGGGTATCGATGTGTTATTGGTGTCCTGTGTATCATATTGGACTTGGGGTTTAGCTTTATGTTTCTATTTATTTTTATCTGTTCATAGACACCCTCATATGGATTTGTTCAAAAATATGTATGATGTTCATCTGCTTCTGTTTGGCTATAAACTATACAGCAACGCACGCTGTATGTAAAGTCAGTCCACCTTATTTGAAGTGTGAATGTTATTACCACCAGAAGTCCTCAACCTTGTCATCAGCGATATGAAAGTTTGTTTGTTTGTTTGTTTGTTTTTTAGATTTGGGGATAAAAAGCGGGGGATCACTGATTTGGAACCTGAAAACTGACTTCATCTGTTCTCCATCTGGAGGATTAATTTCCCCAGCCACGTTTTGGGCAGCATGTGTTTATAGGATCAGATATTAAGTTTTATATCAGATATTAAGTTTTAAAACTGTGAAGTTTTTAATCACAGATATGGAACATTCACAATAGACATGTGTCATCATGATGATTTTTATTCAGGAAATACTGAAATAAATGTCATGTAGACTAGTTACTTTAGAAGTAAAAAATTTGACTCAAGACACCTTATTTTGTACTTCAAAATACTAAAAATACATCTGAGATATACAGAGATTCAGTGGCTCTGAAAATTAATAAATTAATTTAGCAAGCATATAGACCCAACATGCAGCTTCCTGTCTTGTCCAGTTTGGATCTTTTTTTATTCCGGCTATGTTCATTTTAAGGCATAAGAAATTGTTTTGCATGTTCTGTGACTATAATAATAGCAACACTTCCTCTATCTTTCGTTGTCATGTTTATATGAGAACATACAATTATTGAATTAATTATATAAGCTAAATATATAGACTGCGATCAATTAATTCAATGCACTGAAACACTATGGGTTGTTGGTTAGATAATCCCACTAACGTAGCTGAAATAGCACAGATAATAAGTTACTTCATGTTAAAGTTGATCGAGCAGCGGAAGAGGTGGATGTCTGTAAACTGATTGGCCATCTCTGAATCAAAGGTGCCCTCTAGACTAGAGCAGTGGTTCTCAATGTGGGGTCCAGGGACCACCAGGCTTCCAGGAGGTCCCCAGCAAACAGCGGCGACCTTCAGACGGTCCGACGGTCCTTCTTTGGCATATTAGGGGTCGTGACAAAGTGGCGGAATTTGACACCCTGGGATTTGGAACGGGTTGAAAACCACTGCTCGAGTCTGGAGGATATATATCTCACTAAGTGACATCTCATTAAACGTTACCTGACTGACTGAAGGACTGACTGTCTGTCTGTCTGTCTGTCTGTCTGTCTGCCTGTCTGTCTAACTGACTGGCTGTCTGTCTAACTGACTGGCTGTCTGACTGACTCCACTGAGGATGAGGAATCCTGACTAGATGACTCCTCTGAATGTGACAGACACAATGCAGCCTCTTCAGGCTGTGAGGAGTCTGCTGAAGAAGAGACTCTACTGGGAGGAAGGCTTGCTGAAGGAGGCAGCACATGAGCTGCTCCAGCAGCCACAACACCAGCATGTCCTGATCAGATGAGCTCCTCTGAGCCTGACAGCCAGTCAGCCAGCTGGCCAGACCAGAGGAAACAAGCCGCCTTTACGCCCATTCACTTCTGCTGCCGATCAGAGAGCAAATTCTAAGAGCCAGCGGACTCAGAATGACTCTTTACCACTCTCAGTCAACCAATCAGACTGCAGGACGGAGCTTTTTCAACTAAGCGGCCAATCAGGGGGCAAGGCAGCCTCTCCCTTCACTGAGCAGCGCTTCTTCAGACAGGGAAATGGCTGCTTCCCATCAAACCTATCAACCAGTTTCCACAGTCCAGCATCTATCAAGAGCAGTGGACCAAATGTGCAGTAACATGTCTCACATTCCTCAAACTCCTGTGAGCCAATGGAGGTGCACCTTAACCAGTCACATGACTCCTGGAGGGCATGCAGGTAGCGCCACCAGGGCCTGATGAAGCAGAGGTCATGGAAGATGACTTTTCATCAAAATTCCTATCTTTCATATCAAGGGCATACTGTATATATATATATATATATCTCTGCCTCCTCTCAGTTTGCGCTGATAATAATAATAATGTGACTAGCACTTCCTTTGGTATGAGTAAACATTCTGGAAGCAGGCTGGTGTGGATTTAGATTGTGCCTTCAAAAATATGTCAGGAGGATGGGTAGTAATATAATAATGTTGTGTGTACAGTACATCCCTGATAAACACCGTGTTCTCACTGATGCTATATGGGGAATATTTTTCGGATATTGAGAAATGGAAGAGAGAGAGAGAGAGAGAGAGAGAGAGAGAGAGAGATGGAGTAGAAATAAAGAGGGGCGGAGAGAGGAGAGAAAATATTTGCAGAGAAATGGAGAGAGAGAGAGAGAGAGAGAGTGAGAGAGAGAGAGAGAGATGAGAGAGAGAGAGAGAGAGAGAGAGAGAGAGAGTGAGAGAGAGAGAGAGAGAGAGAGAGAGAGAGAGAGGGGAGTCGGTGGTACTACCATGAATCATCCCCGCGTCCTGTGTGCGTTGAATAAATAGCAGGCCATTTCCACATCATAAATATCATTGGTGCTTAATGTGCTCTCCAAGGTGGGCCCAGACTGCACTACCCTGGGGGGGGGGGGGGGGGGGGGGTTTGAGGATGGGGGGGTCCCTTACCTGTATACCCCCCAGGAGAAGGGGCCAAGGGCAGCTTAATCCCTGAAGCGGTGGGTACCATATCTGTCCTGGTCCCAGTGGGGGGGGGCAGATGTGCTACAGATGCCAGAATGGACAAAAAGGTGCATTAATCATTCTCAGCCTGATGACTCTCTCCTTCATCCTCTCAACCCGGATGAGTGGTGTGTGTGTGTGTGTGTGTGTGTGTGTGTGTGTGTGTGTGTGTGTGTGTGTGTGTGTGTGCGCGCGTGCGTGTGCGTGCGTGCGTGCGCGCGTGTGTGTTTGCACCAACATTATTATCCTCTTTTCAATTCCTCACCAATCACAGAATGCCAAGGAAGACCAATCCTAGAAGACCTGACAACAGTCAGAATCACAAACCGCAGAAGAAGATATGGCTACACTCTAATCCAATCCATGTCCCCTCTATCTCTCATATCCCTTTAGAATGAAGAGCTCTGGGTGGTGAGCGAGTGGGTGACATTGGGCTGCGATCCGTCCTGACGTGCGGAGGCTTGAGCTCATTTTCTCCGTGTCAGGCCTTGTCCGTTCTGATGAATTCTGCGGGCCCTGCAGCCCGGGCGGATTGGCTTGCAGCACGCCGGCTCCAGGCAGGTGATTGATGACTGGCGGGGGGGGGGGGGGGGGGGGGGGAGGGAGAGAAGTCTTCTGATTTCCCCCGACCGGCCCAATCTGACAGCCCCAATCGCCAGGCAGACATCTGAATCAGGGTCTCCTCCTCCTCCGCCTTCCAAACGCGCCACAAGCTCTGGCAGACGTCTCACAGCTCCGACCGCTCCAAACTGCACCGCGCGGCGCGGTACTCCAGGAAAGTATCGAAAACACGCACGGAAAAACACATTTGTTACACCCACATAGTCCCGAAATAACAATAAGCTTTGCCATTTTCCCACATTCGAACGCAATTAGGCAGATCGTGTAGTATGTCTCGGGCCCCATTCAGAATGACTTCCCTCAGCATCCTTATGCTGCGCGGGAAGCAGTGAGCCAGAGCCTAGCTTGAAGCTCCTGCATCAGCAGCTATTTGGATGAGCGCTCGCTCGCTCTTGGAAACACATGCAGGTGGTGTATCGCCTCTTCAATTAGCAGCTCGTCCCCCCGTCCCCCCCGCACAGCCCCGTCCCCCCCGCACAGCCCCGTCCCCCCGCACAGCCCCGTCCCCCCGCACAGCACGGGTGTGAAATTGGAAAAAGACTCCAGCACCGGCGTGATTGCTCTTCTCGTAGGCGCGCGCGCGGCGCTGCTGAGGCAGCATAATGACAATCACCACGGTGGCCCGGGGGCGGGCGGAGCTACAAATCAGGGGCTGTTTACAGGAGGGAAACACCGGCAGCCAAACAACGCGGGAAGGAGCTCGCGCAGACGACGAGACGCGGGGGCCTTAACGACAGAATGAGCGGCGGCGTTACTGCTGTGTGGCGTTCAGATGAGTCATCAGGATCGCTCGGCTGATGGAGTCGGTCCTGCTCCGCCTGTTTGCTCCAGGAAACACCCCTCCTTCCCTCCCTCCCTCCTCCACCCCCTCGTTCTGCATCTCTCCTCCCTGCCTTGCCCCCCTGTCCCATGGCAGCCTGCCTGCCTGCCTGCCTGCCTGGTGGGCTCAAAAGTGGTGCCGGGCAATTACCGGCCAGCCGCCGGGGAGCGTGGCTAAACGTCTGGCTGATTTGAAGAGGCGTGATTGGCTCCGGCTGTCCCCGCTGATGGATGGCTTTTCTCGGACACCTGTCTCGGTTGAGAGGGGAGCAGGTGGGGGGGGGGGGAGTGGGGGAGTGTCTGTGTGTGTGTGTGTGTGTGTGTGTGTGTGTGTGTGTGTGTGTGTGTGTGTGTGTGTGTGTGTGTGTGTGTGTGTGTGTGTGTGTGTGTGTGAGAGAGAGAGAGAGAGAAAATGTGTTTCTTTTTGGATTCTCATTTTTGTCTTTTGTTTCTCAGATGATTGGCCTGCTTCACTTTGGCTCTGGAGGATAAAAGTGAAACAGCAAAGAAAAGGCTTCTGTGAAAGAAGAGTCCAGTTTCCAGTTTGGAGGTAAGCAGGAAAACTATCATGTGATTAGAAACATTAGTAACTACCAGAGCCGTATAATAGAAGAGTTCCGACATCTCCATTCACTCCAATGGACCAGTTTTTTTTTCCAGGAAGTAGAAAGTGGAACTCTTCAGTAAAAAAAGCAGCACTGTCGAGTTGCATCAAAATAGACAGTGTTGTACTTTGAAAGGGTTTTTCATCCCTTGAAATGAATCAAATTGTACATTATCGGCTTTATTTTAGCATGCAAAAGTAGCGCGAGACCCATTCCTGGCTGTTCATTGGCTAATGATTCTTGCATTTTGGTCCTCCGCTGACGCCACTCTCTTACTAGAGGACACTAGTAACTACCACATAGCCTCACACTCCTATTCACAGCTATTGAGAGAAAACGAATCAGGTAAATCTGTTACTGCATTCAAATAAACCTCATATAGCAACACAACTGCTGCGGTTAATGTGTGTGTGTGACTGTGCGTGTGTGTGTGCGTGTGTGTGTGTGTGTGTGTGTATGTGTGTGTGTGCATGTGTGTGTGTGTGTGTGTGTGTGTGTGCGTGCACGCGTGTGTGTGACCATACGGATGATCCCGCCTCTTCTCTGGACCCGATCCGGCTGATCCGCTCCCCGGCCCAGGTGAAGCCATTAATTCCTCCGCTGACACCTCCACTTATTCATCTCAGGATCGTCCGCCGCTCCGCCAAAACATTTGTCACGTCGTTAGCATCTTCCTGACGGCGCACAGGAAACAGGAAGTTTCCGGGGGACCCCGGACCCCTGGGCCGCAGCACCGGGCAGCAAAACGTTATTAAATCACAACCTGCAGCTAGACGAAGCAGGAGAACGAGGAGGAGGAGGAGGACGGGGAGGAGGGGGAGGAGGAGGAGAGGGAAGAAACGCTCCCTCCCAGCCAAGCCCAGACACATTACTGTGGCAGGCTTCCCAGTGTGCTGCCCATCAGAGCCCAATCAAATATTCTATTACATTATTCTCCAATTTCTGCCCCCTATCTGCCTCGGGGGCCCTGGGGCCCCGCGAGCACCGCCGGGCCAGGAAATGTTTCCTCGGCAGCCATCTGTGGTGATGGGAGGACATATTGGAAATCAAAGCAGGAACAGGAGGAGGGCGCAGAGGGCAGGTCCCCCGACTCTGCCAAGGCTCCTCTCCGGCCAGGAAACCCTGCACTCTGTGAGGATGGACTGGGAGGTGAACATGTACACTACATAATGCTAGCATGAGGCTGTTTGCTCACTTAGTGTGCACACACTGGGGGTAGCATACGGGGATGGACATGCTAGCCAGCACATATATATATATATATATTTATATAAATTCATATTTATCATCCACAGAACACTTCACCACTCATGTACATGTAAGGGTTAATGCCCGACGAGGTGTACATTATCACTTTTTAAGGGACGACGCGGAGGCGTGAACCGTCCGAGGCGAAGCCGAGGATGGTTTGCCTCCGCGAAGTCCCTTAAAAAGTGATAATGTACACCTCGAAGGGCATTAACCCGCTTATACCATGGTCACTTGCCAACAAAACAATAAGACCAGTCATTTATATTTCCATGTGTAATAAATAAAGCAATCTAAATGGCTAAATGTCTGTTATTCATACTGTAAATCAGTCTTCCACGAAATAAAATAGTCCCTCCCACCTCCACCAATCTCCGTTTTAAAGCCGACTCAAACGTTAACTTCATCACAGGAATGCAGGTTTAACGATGTTTTGCGTTCTACATTAAATGAAGACATTACCGTTTGGCTGCTTGCTTTATTTTGATAGATAGATATGTATTGGCCAAGTATATTAACATTTAAGAGCGAAGACTTTCAGGAAGTGAAAAGTGCAGCGGGGGCTCGCACTGCATGCATCTCTCTCTCTCTCTCTCTCTCTCTCTCTCTCTCTCTCTCTCTCTCTCTCTCTCTCTCTCTCTCTCTCTCTCTCTCTCTCTCTCTCTCTCTCTCTCTCTCTCTCTCTCTCTCTCTCTCTCTCTCTCTCTCTCTCTCTCTAAGGGCTCGCCCCCGCTCGTGCACGAGCCGAGGGAAATATCCTCTTTGTCGCCGAGAAGAGCCTGGTGACGCGAGGTTAAAAATCTCCGAAACGAAAATCAAAATTGTAAATAAGAGTTATTTTTGATAAACTGAGCACACAGGGGTGATTTAAATACTTACTTTGACCGAGTCAATTTTTTTCTCAACATCCAAAATTGTCATATTAACCCTTAACGGGGGTATAGAGCTCAAACTGCTCTCCTGATAACACTGATGAAACTATGGCGCATTGATATGAACGGTGAACAGACCATTTAGCTAGGTGTCCATTATCACTGTACAATATCACTTTTTAATGGACACCTTGCAGCCAATCAGAATCGAGTATTCACCCAGACCATGGTATAAATTGTATATATTTACTCGATTTGATTGCACTTGCAACTTTGCGATTGTCTTTAGTTATCTTCCTACTTCTTATCTCTGTATATTGATGTGACCGCTACGCTGCATACAGACACTAAGACAAATTCCTCGTATGTAACTTGCATACTGTGGCAATAAAAGTGATTTTCATTCCGATTCTGATATATATATACCTGTATATATATATATTTTTTTTTTTATCAATTTGAGATAGCTCATGTAACTGAATGGTGCCATCATTTGAAAATTGAGAAGAAGAAAGGATAGAGTGCCAAAAATTCCTTTTACACAAGTTACTACACTACACACACACACACACACACACACACACACACGCGCGCGCGCGCGCACGCCCCCCGCAGGCCTTCAGAGGCACAGGTCAGGATGTGTGAATCAGCAAACCCCGGCACCTTAAACCCGGAGGAGTCAGAGAGTCGGATGGAGAGAAAGAGAAAATAACGAGAGATCATGAACGAAAGGAAGGTCAGGAAAATAAAGCGTGGAGAAGCTGCTAAGCGAGAGGGAGTGCAGAGAGGAGCCACAAAGTGAGGAGGAGAAACGCTCTCTCTCTCTCCAGGAAGCTCTGAGACCAGTGAGGACACCTGCCGAGGACTCACCAATTAATCCATCCTTTTCTCCTGTCTGGGCTGCCCACTGCTTTACTGAGCACTTCCTAATCCTCCCCCCCTCAGGAGACTCCTCCTCAGGCCAGAGCTCCTCTCTCTGCCCCCCCCCCCCCCTTCAGGAGACTCCTCCTCAGGCCAGAGCTCCTCTCTCTGCCCCCCTTCAGGAGACTCCTCCTCAGGCCAGAGCTCCTATCTCTGCCCCCCTTCAGGAGACTCCTCCTCAGGCCAGAGCTCCTCTCTCTGCCCCCCTTCAGGAGACTCCTCCTCAGGCCAGAGCTCCTATCTCTGCCCCCCCCCCCCTTCAGGAGACTCCTCCTCAGGCCAGAGCTCCTATCTCTGCCCCCCCCCCCCTTCAGGAGACTCCTCCTCAGGCCAGAGCTCCTATCTCTGCCCCCCCCCCCCTTCAGGAGACTCCTCCTCAGGCCAGAGCTCCTATCTCTGCCCCCCCCCCCCCCCTTCAGGAGACTCCTCCTCAGGCCAGAGCTCCTATCTCTCCCCCCCCCTTCAGGAGACTCCTCCTCAGGCCAGAGCTCCTATCTCTGCAACCAGGGCCGTAGCCAGGGATTTCGGGCCCCATGAAAGGATATCACATCGGGCCCACGGATGCCGCCGTCCGACGGGCGACGGCGGAAAATGTTGGCCATTTGGGGCCCCTGTCAGTCAAGGGCCCTTGGAATCGTCCACACTTCCCCCCCCCCCTGGCTACGGCCCTGTCTGCAACACAGTGGGTCTGTGTCTTGCTCCCTGCTTACATAACACACAGCTTCAGAAATGTTGGGCATACACAGGTATCGTTAAAGGCCCTGGCAAGGCAATTCTGTGATTTCCCCCCCCCAATTTGTAAATATGTAATTTCTGGTCTTGAATAATTATAAAAACGGCATAGAAAATATGAAAATTCAATTGTTGTTTGATTTGCATTTTAGTAAGGACTATGTATCTATCTATGTATCTATCTATCTATGTATCTATCTATGTATCTATCTATCTATCTATCTATCTATCTATCTATCTATCTGTCTGTCTGTCTGTCTGTCTGTCTGTCTGTCTGTCTGTCTGTCTGTCTGTCTGTCTGTCTGCCTGCCTGCCTGTCTGTCTGTCTGTCTGTCTGTCTGTCTATCTGTCTGTCTGTCTATATGACAGGTCAGAGAGAAAGACAGTCCAAGAATTGGAATGTGAGAGGAGTTGGCGGTGACACTTGCAAAGGGGAAGGAGAGTTGAGCGCAGAGTCGCAAATGGCCGCATGTCGACATTTCCCTGAAGACGGGCGCGAGAAAACGAGACCCGGGTAGCTAGTTTGTGATTGGGCGAGAGAGAAGGAAATATGTCATAGGGCTTTGTAGGGGAAGTGAGGTGCCACAAGGGTGTGTGTGTGTGTGTGTGTGTGTGTGTGTGTGTGTGTGTGTGTGTGTGTGTGTGTGTGTGTGTGTGTGTGTGTGTGTGTGTGTGTGTGTGTGTGTGTGTGTGTGTGTGAGAGAGAGGTCAAGAGAGAGAGAGAGAGAGCAGCCTCTCTCTCACCTCTGGACATCACACCCACTGATGCAGCAGGACAGTATAGTTATCTCAGAGGACCAACATGCCAGCCCATCAAGGTCTCTCTAACCCCATGTATGGTGGACACACATCCAGCTCGATGAATTATGCAGCCTAAACAAACAGACATGCCACCGGGTCACTCGAGTACCAGGCCCTCTTCTCCCTCCAGTATCCCCATCGTGAGAGAGGAGAGAGAGGGAGAAAGCATGTGGGCGGGGGGACACACCCTCTCTGCCTGTGATTGGCCTAGCGTCAAACGTTCATCCAATCACATTCGCTTGGCTATCCTGCGTCTCTTTCTACAGTCTGTGGTCAGACAGACAGCAGTTTTGCTTGCTAGCATGCATGAAAGACGCCACTGTGTGTTTATGTTTTTGATATAGTCTGGTCTCTGGTTTATAATGCTGCCGCTACTCTTGGCAGTGCACGTACTGTATGTAGCCTACAGACGAATAAAAAAGAAAAGATAAAAGATGAATGAGAATTGATCAAGGGTTATATAAAAACAGTGTCAATGCCCATTTACTCATCCTAACACAAGAGTGACATGTATTTGAATTGAGATATGTATCAGTATGTGGTGTTTGCCCAGCCCTTCATTGGGAAATGCAGCTTTATGGAGTGGGATCACGTGGAGATGGTCTTCAGAAACGTTGATGAAATTGACAGTAAGTAAACATTGTTTCAGATACATGGTGTAGTTGTGGAAAAGTGTGTGTGAGTTTGGAAGAGGAGTGCACCACTAGGTGGAGACATGCATCCATAGCAGTGTTGATTTCGTAGACGAAAACTATGAGGAAAAATGTTAGTCGACTACCTATTTTCACTGGTGAAAACTAGACTAAATGTTAGGGAGGGACGAATTGGGAAGAGATCCAATCAGAAGAGAAGAAGACGTTAAACATCTGTGTCTGTATTGCACATTCAAACCTTAAAACAATTCCAGAATAACAGATTAATATATTTTTACAATAAGTTTGGAAATTCTAATGAATAGTTACGGTTTTCTTTGACTAAGATGAGATGAAAATACTTAGACACTTAGTCGACGAAAACTTGACTAAATAAAATCAGGATGAGGTTGACTAAATATGATAAGAGCTTGAGAGAAAGTAGATTATAGCTCACTCAGATGAACATGTGAATGTTGTGTGATATGCAAAGGTTGTTGGTTCAATCCCAGCTTCAGGCAATTTGTTAGAAAGTACTCACATTATAAGCTGCAGCAGTGATCCTTCTTTATCATCACCAGTAGTTTGAACACTGATAGAAATAAGCTGATGAAGGAGACTAGTCAGCCCCTGACTCTAGCTCAACTCACTGGTACAAATCTCACCTGTCTCTCTCACTCTGTGTTATTGTCAGTGTGAATACAGTGTGTAGAAATCAGAAGCTTAACTCCCAACAGCTCATAGCTCAGTTGGCTGAGCGGCTGTGTCACTGTCTCTGTCTGACAGGTAGAATGTTGGTTCGATTCCCGATGGAGCAGACATATTACAGCACTGCCCTGTCTTTAACATCACCAGCGTAGCGCCTCCTACAGGCAGATA
>NC_139649.1:7290942-7305942 GCF_964638095.1 Poromitra crassiceps
TGGAAGCCATTTGACAATACAACTCTCCATTGGAAATAATGATAATAGCAATAAAAATATTAATTATATGCTGCATTAGAACTAAGGCGCTTCCTGCAATGTAATCAAAGTAACTGCATCATAGCCATCATATCAGAGGACAAACCTTGTTTCAACACTCCTAACCTCATCCTGTATCATCTGCAGAGAAGTGAACGGAAGGATCGGGTATGGCCAGCTATAACACAAACTCAACAACCCTTGAGCAAGGCACTTAACCAGCAACTGCCCCAGTGTAGCTGCTCAGTGAGAACAGTAGCTGGCTGTGGCAGAAAACAGGCCTCTCCCCTGCTGCTTAACATGATGTCTCTCCCTGCAGGCCGAGTCATGCTGCTTAACATGATGTCTCTCCCTGCAGGCTGAGTCATGCTGCTTAACATGATGTCTCTCCCTGCAGGCCGAGCCATGCTGCTTAACATGATGTCTCTGCAGGCTGAGTCATGCTGCTTAACATGATGTCTCTCCCTGCAGGCTGAGTCATGCTGCTTAACATGATGTCTCTCCCTGCAGACTGAGTCATGCTGCTTAACATGATGTCTCTGCAGGCTGAGTCATGCTGCTTAACATGATGTCTCTCCCTGCAGGCTGAGTCATGCTGCTTAACATGATGTCTCTCCCTGCAGGTTGAGTCATGCTGCTTAACATGATGCCTCTCCCTGCAGACTGAGTCATGCTGCTTAACATGATGTCTCTCCCTGCAGGCTGAGTCATGCTGCTTAACATGATGTCTCTCCCTGCAGACTGAGTCATGCTGCTTAACGTGATGTCTCTCCCTGCAGACTGAGTCATGCTGCTTAACATGATGTATCTCCCTGCAGACTGAGTCATGCTGCTTAACATGATGTCTCTCCCTGCAGACTGAGTCATGCTGCTTAACATGATGTCTCTCCCTGCAGACTGAGTCATGCTGCTTAACATGATGTCTCTCCCTGCAGGTTGAGTCATGCTGCTTAACATGATGTCTCTCCCTGCAGGCTGAGCCATGCTGCTTAACATGATGTCTCTCCCTGCAGACTGAGTCATGCTGCTTAACATGATGTATCTCCCTGCAGACTGAGTCATGCTGCTTAACATGATGTCTCTCCCTGCAGACTGAGCCATGCTGCTTAACATGATGTATCTCCCTGCAGGCTGAGCCATGCTGCTTAACATGATGTCTCTCCCTGCAGACTGAGCCATGCTGCTTAACATGATGTCTCTCCCTGCAGGCTGAGTCATGCTGCTTAACATGATGTCTCTCCCTGCAGACTGAGTCATGCTGCTTAACATGATGTCTCTCCCTGCAGACTGAGTCATGCTGCTTAACATGATGTCTCTCCCTGCAGGCTGAGTCATGCTGCTTAACATGATGTCTCTCCCTGCAGACTGAGTCATGCTGCTTAACATGATGTCTCTCCCTGCAGGCCGAGTCATGCTGCTTAACATGATGTCTCTCCCTGCAGGCTGAGTCATGCTGCTTAACATGATGTCTCTCCCTGCAGGTCGAGCCATGCTGCTTAACATGATGTCTCTCCCTGCAGGCTGAGTCATGCTGCTTAACATGATGTCTCTCCCTGCAGGCTGAGTCATGCTGCTTAACATGATGTCTCTCCCTGCAGGTCGAGCCATGCTGCTTAACATGATGTCTCTCCCTGCAGGCCGAGCCATGCTGCTTAACGTGCAGGATTTCATCTCGCATCATTACATCAACATCAACACTCTCTCTTCCCTTCTCTCGCTTCACAGTTTTCTCTCTGCCGCGTTCAACTGTTTTGTTGACAGTGAAGGATTTGTGACTGTTTCTGACAGTGTGATCAGTATGTGTTTGTGCACAAAGACAACGAAGGTGATTGTTTTGGCGATAGAAATACATGCAAAATATTGAGAACATTCAGGTCCAGTCGTTCTGTGACAAGCACAGTCGTATTTACTCGTGTTGTGTTTGGCTTGTGCTCGCTCTTTCATGCAGACTTTGAAATATCTTTACTATCAAGTGAGGTGGGGGGGGGGGGATCAGGAATTGCTGCAATCATTTTCGAGGCGAAATGGAAGATGATTTCTCTGCCTCGCTCTCTCTCTCTCTCTCTCTCTCTCGGTCTCTGACAGGGACCCAGGTGTTAGATGAGATGGAGAAGATGAGCTCAGTGGAAAGAGCCATTAGAAGCCAGCAGCGGGAGCGCAATTGAACAAATAGAATCACAGTTGTCTTCTCAGTTTCCCATGGTCAACTCAATGTGGAATCATCTCATCAGAGGACGAACACACATCAGGCGCCATTACAAGAACCACCTAATCAAGACGTTCCCATGCAAAACACGAGAAAATCAAATATGCTTTCACACCAGACACAAAGTAATGTGATGGAATTTCCTAATGTTACTCGAAAACAAATGAATAGTGGCTTTACTCTGACACTAATTTGTTTCTTTTTTTTAGTCATTGTATTTGCCTTGATGATCGTCAGTTGGCTTCAATTTCATCGTTTCACCTGTAAATTCATGAGCCAAAATATTCCCCTTAGGTTGAATTGAAAATTATTATCATCCTATTAACGGGTTTGCTCTGTATCTCCGTCACGACAGTTAGCGGACTGACCCCCCCCCCCCCCCCCCCCCCCTCTTCCTTCATCTGTCGGCTTACTGTCAGCGTCCCGCTCACCTTCTGGTGCTCTGGCATGTGGGCTGAAATCCTCCGAGCCGTCCTTCCCCACTGCAAATTTATTAATATGATTTACATAAAGTGAAAGTTCTCTCTCGGCAGCCCAAGGAGGCCGCTCTAAAATAAGCTGTGGCGCTGACAGAGCCAATGTGTTATGTGTGTCACCGGCCCGGGGGGCTCCGGGGGGCTGCTGGGGAGGGAGGGGGGGGGGGGGGGGGTAGGAGGGTCCCCGGGGGGCCGCTGGCCTGGAAATGACACGGAGTGAGGGAAGAGCCCCCATACCGCAGAATCACTCATCTCATCTGCAGGGGCAGAGGCAGGAAGGACAAAGACGCATCGCCACACCGCCGGGCATGCACACGCACACACACACGCACACACATGCATGCATGCACACACACACACACACACACACACACACACACAGGGAAAAACACACACTCACACACACATATCCCGTAGAATTTAATATTTCACGTGTGATTTTTAAGTATGGCTTTGGAGAGCGATTATGCTGGAGAACGATAGAGGCTGGTTGAGGCTTCAGGGCACTGAGGGCACTTGAGGAGGCCGACACAAGGGTGTATTTTTTCATACAGCGCACAAAAAAAGATATCTATTTCCAACCTTTTAGCCCATAAACTCTCATAATGCTCTGCATCTGAATTAAAGGGGTCACGAGCGTGATGTAACACGGTAATACAGGATTCATCTACCCCCCCCCCCCCCCCCCGCCCCCCCGCAACTGCTGCCCTCTGACACAGGATCGTAACAAATCAATTGGCGACACAGCCAGAAGATAATCACCACATCTGCCGATGATGATGGGCCTGCAGAGAACAGTCGGCTGTACGGTGTAGCTTACCTCACCGCAAGGTCAATATATCTGCCTCCACCGCCCCCTGACAGCTGACTGATCTCAAACCACACTGACACCTTTCTGATGGGAGGATTTTTGAGAAAACCACCATCAGAGCCCTGGAGGAACGCAGGGGAAATACAATCCAGTGTCAAACGGCACAGAGGAGGTAAGAGAAAGGCCTCGTTCCCCCGAGTGGAAGACGACGCTCCGAGCGCGGCAAAGCGAGCCGAAACGTGAAAATCAAGTCATATTGTCGCTGTGAAAAGAGTTTGTAACACAGGCCATGATGGCCTTTCTTTCAAGACGAAAACAAGTATCAAGGCTATAAATAACTAGCCATGGCCTCTGCTACTCCACCGCCACTACCCACCACAGCTGTGAAATTAGCACCATGTTGTTTCCCCCCCTGACTGCGTGACGGCGAAAAAGGCAAAAATGTCAACGGCGCCGGTTTTCCCCGGACGTGGTAAAGAAAACTGCGACTAAGGCGGGAGGAAAAGCCTCCGAGAGCGAATTAGCCTGAAACGTTCATGCGACGTTTTCCCCCCGCGCGCTGCGCGCGCGCTTCGTCTTAATTACCGCCGTGCAAGCCATGCAAATCCGATTGGTCCGTTTATGCCAGGAAATTCATAACCCACGGCGCGATATCAATTACCCCCGGCAGGATTCGTGCTATATTTGATATGCACGACGCAACCGCGGCCATTACCAGCCTTGTGTTTCAGCCCGGGCCCCCCGTGCGTGTCAGCGGTAATCAAATCTAAACGTTGACAACAACACATTCACCAAATCAATACGGGATAGGAGGGATCCTTTGATGCTGGAATTTCAATCTCATTTCTCTCGTGTGTGTGTCTTTTAATTTGCGTCAAAATCCTGTTAGCATCGCACACACACACACACACACACACACAGACACGCGCACACACACACACGGACAAAACTATTAATTTCTTTCCAACGTGCTCATTGGATTGTCTCGTTCAAACGTGTCGTCTATGCTCTATTGTTTGTAAAGCCATTAGATTACGCAGAGTCAAATGCAATTACAGCACACGCTTGTTCAGTAACAACAAGCATCTGCTGTAATTGGTGGGGCGAGATAAGAGAATTGAAGCTATGTGACGTGATTACCACATAATTAATTAAATGTTCCCGGCAGAGCTCTCTCGCATGGTGTGTACACCTAAAGCACGATATAGATTTATAATAGGGAACTCTCTCATCCTCACAGTCGCTTATATACAAGCAATGAGTAGGCGCCTATGAGTTGACAGAGAGATTAAGAGAGCGAACGACAGAGACAGAGGGGAGAATGAAGGAGGGATGGGCAGAGAGAGAGAGCGAGAGAGCGAGAGAGCCAGCCCTTTTCTTCATCAATGGAGCAAGACTGACCTCTGGTGGTGGAGAACAGCACCGTCTTCTTCCTCCCAGTATGTTACTACTTCTGCTTTATAACGCCTCACTCCGCTCCCGGCCGCTGGCTTCAAATTGCTTTCTTAAATCATCGGCCGTGTGAGTGAGAGGGGACATAGATCAAGCAGGCCGAGGAATAGAAATCATATAAAAACACACACACACACACACACACACACACACACACACACACACACGCACGCACGCACAAAGCACGCTGCCAATTACTGGCAGGAGTTCTACATCGCACTTGTAAAAATGTAATCAATCATCGCGCTCCAATGTGGGCCACCCACAATGTAGTCCACAGTTTAACACCCCACTGCCACAGCCACAGGAAGAGGTCACCGGGGGACAGGAAACGGGGCCCACTCCACTAATAACTTACCCCACAACAATGCACACAATTTACTGACCTTGGAAACGAGACACCACAAGATAGACGGAGATAGAGAGACACAGGCAGAGAGAGAGAGAGAGAGAGGGAGAGAGAGAGAGAGAGAGAGAGAGAGAGAGGGAGAGAGAGAGAGAGAGTGAGAGGGAGAGAGAGAGAGAGAGACAGGGAGGCATCGACAAACAAACCCAGACAAGATGACAGGCAGAACTCTGCGCTCATCCATATCCATCGCACCATTCATCTCTCCCAGCAGGACCCCCTGGTAAGACTCTGTTCTCCTTTAAATGCCTCTGTTGATTTTCAGACGGGCATGGAGAATGGTGCTGGGGTGGACCTGCCCATTAATAACATCTCCAGCTATGTGGGGTATGTGTGCTACTGGCACCAAACCCCGTCCAAGAGGTGCTGAAAACACGCCATTCAGACATCGATGTAAAGCTATGAGCAGCCAGGCCATGATGAACTGACTAATGTACTCATACTGATGATCGGCTCACGCAATCCTGTGGTCATGATCTGACCTTGCTTACTTGCGTGAACACATTTTGCTAACCATTTAAGGGTTGGGTAGCCTACCGAAACCCCGGTACCACTATGGTGCCGGTACTTTTAGAACCGGCAGCTATACTTACCAGACCGAATTGCAACGCAGATTTAGGTGCCTCGTATAGGTGCCATGCCCGAGCTGCTGAGTGTTAAAATGTCCGCCCTCCGGTGGTCCGAAACCGGCGCTGCAACGCCGCACCATCGCTAAAACATTATCGCTTAGCGCACCGCTTGGAATCCTGTTTAAATAAAAAAAATTCTGCTTTAAATCCACGTACTGGAAAAATACAAAACTAGACCCATCCCTTCCCATAATTGCATGCAAGACAATAAAGGCTCACACTCATCCATGCGCACACACACACACACACACACACACACACACACACACACACACACACCTACACACACACACTCTCACACACACACACACACACACACACACACACACACACACACACACACACACACCTACACACACACACACACACACACCTCTCATGCTCTCTCAGTGAGTGAATGATTTGACTGTGCACATAGGCCTACTTGTACGTTTGTTCAAATAGTCCAGGTTACAAGCAAACACAATTAACATCAGATCATTTCCAAAACACACACAGTCTCTCTGTCTCTGCGAGTGTCTCTCTCTCTCTCTCTCTCTCTCTCTCTCTCTCTCTCTCTGCCTGAGCTAATGATGTTCTGGCCCACATGACGCTGGCTGTGTTAATAGCCCTGGCACGGCACCACCACCACGCCGCCCGGGCTAAAGTGATACATCCAACTGGCTGAGCGGAGCTTCCCAGTCAGGCCTGAACAGATGCCAGTCACTTTGACCGGCCAAAGTGACCCAGCCATCAGCTGGCTAAGCACCTCCAAATCTCAGCAAAGCAGCACTGAAGCAACATGAACGCTCTGCTGGACGTCGGCCGCAGCAGCAGCAGCACAGCAGGGGGGCCTCGCTCCACACAGTCAAACGCATTCCTCACTTCCTCTTTCTATTCGTCCTTTCCTTTGCTCTTGCCAGTTTCTCTCGCTGAGCCTCACTTAGCTGATATTCTGCTGACCCTCGGCCGTTCTCTCCCTCCCTCTCTTTCTCTCTCTCTGTGTTTCTCTCCATCTCTGACCTCCCTCTCTTCCTCTTTTCTCATTTTTCTCCTGTGCTTTCTATCATTCCACACAAGTCTCTCTCTCTCTCTCTCTCTCTCTCTCTCTCTCTGACTCCCCCTCCATCACACAAAACACTCATTTAGTCTCTTTTTTTTGCCCTACCACTGGCCAGTGGTGTGTGTGTGTGTGTGTGTGTGTTTGTTTGTGTGTGTGTGTGTGTGTTTGTGTGTGTGTGGGTACATGCCTGCCTGTGTGCACGTGTTTGTTTGTGTGTGTGTGTGTGTGTGTGTGTGTGGGTACATGCCTGCCTGTGTGTGTGTGTGTGTGTGTGTGTGTGTGTGTGTGTGTGTGTGTGTGCCTGTGATGAGCTGTATGACATATTGAGGTAATAAAAAGCTCCTCCTCAGGGACACGGTGGCCCGCTAATTAAACACCTCCTATGCGACCTTATTGCAGGAGCCAGTTGCCATAGAACCCAACTCCATCTTCTGGGCCCCGAATCAAGCTACATCTCCCATCTCTGATTCAGAGGAAGAGGAGGGGAGGGTGAGAGGAGGAGAAGTTGCAAGGTCATTAGCCCAATTATACACAAAATCATCTCCAAATAAATAAATAAATAAATAAATAATAATAAATACATACATACATACATAATACATAAAAAAAAAAAAAAAACATACATACATACATACATACATAAATACATACATACATAAATAAATAAATAAATAAATAAATAAATAAATAAATAAACCAGAAACCAGAATGAATGGGAGGGATGATGTGACGAGGGTCCTATAGTCCAGATTTGAAACCAGGTAGCCAGCAGAACGGCCTTAAAGCTATAGGTACATGGAGTTACAAATATAGCCGGCTAAAATCAGTTTCACACACCTCAAATCAACCCTACAATAGCTGTGATGAGGCAGGGAGAACAGCAGTTTACTGTGGAAGCTCTTTTGAATTTCTAGGGGCTTCTTTGATACACTCAGACTATTACTAAATATAACTATTATATTATATATAGATTATATATAACTATTATATTATATATAGATTATTACTATATGACAAAAGGAAAGGAAACAGAAAAGAGATAAGTAGGCTACAGAGAAAAAGAGACAAGAGATGCTGCGTGACCTGCCAAGATCCAGACTAATGTGGTGACTACTCACTACACCTCGTAATAAACAAGATCCAGACTAATGTGGTGACTACTCACTACACCTCGTAATAAACAAGATCCAGACTAATGTGGTGACTACTCACTACACCTCATAATAAACAAGATCCAGACTAATGTGGTGACTACTCACTACACCTCGTAATAAACAAGATCCAGACTAATGTGGTGACTACTTACTACACCTCATAATAAACAAGATCCAGACTAATGTGGTGACAACTCACTACACCTCATAATAAACAAGATCCAGACTAATGTGGTGACTACTCACTACACCTCATAATAAACAAGATCCAGACTAATGTGGTGACTACTCACTACACCTCATAATAAACAAGATCCAGACTAATGTGGTGACTACTCACTACACCTCATAATAAACAAGATCCAGACTAATGTGGTGACTACTCACTACACCTCATAATAAACAAGATCCAGACTAATGTGGTGACTACTCACTACACCTCATAATAAACAAGATCCAGACTAATGTGGTGACTACTCACTACACCTCACAATAAACAAGATCCAGACTAATGTGGTGACTACTCACTACACCTCACAATAAACAAGATCAAGACTAATGTGGTGACTACTCACTACACCTCACAATAAACAAGATCAAGACTAATGTGGTGACTACTCACTACACCTCATAATAAACAAGATCCAGACTAATGTGGTGACTACTCACTACACCTCATAATAAACAAGATCAAGACTAATGTGGTGACTACTCACTACACCTCGTAATAAACAATCCCACCAAGCCGTACCACAGAACATAGCTCCTTCCTGAAAGAGTTAAAGGAGAATTTCGTTTTTTTTAACCTGGCCCCATCTCCTGGCAATAATTATGATTTGGCCACTCACCCAGCGATGTCCGCGGCGTTTCTGGCCGTCCTAGCGTTGTTTTGAGATCAATAGCGTCCAAGTCAGTTGTAAAATGGAGCTGATTTGGGGCCAAGTGTGAGCCTGTCTTTCCTGCATCTAAATAGCTATTTTTATTCCCGTTTTCGCCACATATCGTCATAATCTCATCCCTCAACATCCACCAGAGTGATATTTCGCCCCAGGCCATTTCCTGGAGTCTCCCAGGGATCAAATTGCCTCAAACGTGATCTCGGTCACCAAGTCTCGTAAAGTCCCGCGATACTTTCCTGCCGACTGGCCAACTACAGGTAGGACGCTTTGCGGTGGTGGTTTTAGCGTAACCTATGTGGGGTTTGGCATAACCTTCGTTATTTCGAATCCCACATAGGTTACGCCAAACCCCACATAGGTTACGCTAAAACCACCACTGCAAAGCGTCCTACCTGTAGTTGGCCAGTCGGCAGGAAAGTATCGCGGAGAGACTTGGTGACCGAGATCACGTTTGAGGTAATTTGATCCCTGTGAGAGTCCAGGAAATGGCCTGGGGCGAAATATCACTCTGGTGGATGTTGAGGGATCACATTAGGACGATATGTGGCGAAAACGGGAATAAAAATAGCTATTTAGATGCAGGAAAGACAGGCTCACACTTGGCCCCAAATCAGCTCCATTTTACAACTGACTTGGACGCTATTGATCTCAAAACAACGCTAGGATGGGCAGAAACGTCGCGGACATCGCTGGGTGAGTGGCCAAATCATAATTATTGCCAGGAGATGGGTCCAGGTTAAAAAAAAACGAAATTCTCCTTTAACTGGGAAGTGATTTGTAGTGTCTCATTTTCCCTGCTTGTGTTTACTACTGATGACGAGATACAGACTGTGTTAGTGTTATCATGCACTGCAAACCTAAATCATTAATTTAACCGCAGCAATACATTAGACGAAGCAGCATCATGTAAATGACTGCTTCACATAACCACGGCGATCTGAAAGTGCTGAGCGCGGAATTAAGATATACAAATGTGAAACACAGAGTAAGTGACTTAAGTGTTTTATTGGGCTTAATCTTAAAATGAGTTAAAATCGTGGCAAAGTGGAAGTGAAAAGGCGGCCACACAGAGTCATAAATAGCTCCAGCCACACAGACGGCTAATAAAGAGGAGAATTACAGTATAAGCTACCATGACTCCGTGTTTCAACTGCATGTGTGGGAGTGAGCGTGCTTTAAATCAATATTTACAACTCAACTGATCAATGTGAAGCCACACACAGAGACAGAGGGATGTAGTTGTTAAATGTGATTAAACTGAGTGTGTGTGTGTGACGTGTGTGCGTGTGTGTGTGTGCGCGTGTGTGTGTGTGTGTGTGCGCGCGTGTGTGTGTGTGTGTGTGTGTGTGTGTGACGTGTGTGCGCGTGTGTGTGTGTCTCAGTGCAGGGGGTCAAGGCAGCTGAATGAAGGTGTCCTCTGTGTTGGGCCCGTAGTGGGGTGGGGGTCAGCGCGACAGACGACTCAGCACCTGTCACCAGGCCCGTCCCGCTCATCAGTCAACGCCTCCATATGCTGCCCATTAAAATCAGACGTGTGGGCACCTGGCTGGCAAAGTCCAAACGCCTGCTGACCCACCTGGTGACCCGCTCCCAATCTGTTGACAAAGCCTTAAACGCACGCGGCGCTTAGAAGGGGAGAAGGACAGTGGGCCGAGGGAAGGAGAGGCACCATGGCGGCTATTTACCTGCACTTAACATTCACTTCTTAAAGGAACACTCCGCCCATTTTCAACCAGCTTTGTATCATTAGAACATCAGTAGTATATCAGAAAACTGTAAACGGTTTTGAAGTCTGTCATTTAATTTGACAGTTATTGAGTGTTAAAATGTGGACCAGTGACATCACTGGTCCACACTAACTCAAATTAATAACTCATTAACTCAAATCAACACTCAATAACTGTCAAACTAGATGAATGATGAATAGTTTGACAGTTATTGAGAGTTGATTTGAGTTAATGAGTTATTAATTTGAGTTAGTGTGGACCAGTGATGTCACTGGTCCACACTCTAACACTCAATAACCGTCAAATTAAATGACAGACTTCAAAACAGTTTACAGTTTTCTGATATACTACTGATGTTCTAATGATACAAAGCTGGTTGAAAATGGGGCGGAGTGTTCCTTTATCATTCACTTCTTAACCTGGTTACTCAAGTTAACTGCATAACGTGAATAACCTGCTTAAAGCTCATAACATGAGAAACCTGGGATGCCAGATATGACTGTAAACAGGTGACTGTTAGCGTGGAAACAGCTTTTCACATTTTGGTTTTCATCATCTGCAGAAAGATATAATTGCCTGTTAGGTTATTTGTCAGGAGCAACAACAAGCTGGCACAGATTGCTATTTTGGATTTGTCATTTTGTTCCCTGAGAAGTAACCTGCTGTTGCTCAGTCAAAGAGGGAGGGGGGGTATTATATTTCTGTAACTGGTTTATTATTGGTGGCAACAGGGAGAGACCCAATCACAGGGTGTCAAAGCTGCATGTAAACGGTTTAATCTGAATAAAACCCAAACCGGAGTACAGCTTTTGCCGGGTTGGGCTATGCATGAATGTGGGTGAGAGAGGGAGAGAGAGAGAGAGAGAGAGAGAGAGAGAGAGAGAGAGAGAGAGAGAGAGAGAAATAAAACAAGGGAGAGAGAGAGAGAAATAAAACAAGAGAGAGAGAGAGAGAAATAAAACAAGAGAGAGAGAGAGAGAGAGAGAGAGAGAGAGAGAGAGAGAGAGAGAGAGAGAGAGAGAGAGAGAGAGAGAGAGAGAGTGAGATGAGGTGTGGGTTGGAGTTGAAAGTAAAGGAAAATTCTCTCACTACTAATGACTGGGCTACTTGAATTTGACATAGGGGTGTGAGTGTGTGCGTGTGTGTGTATGTGCGTGCGTGTGTGTGTGCATGTGTGTTGCTGCACGTGTGAATGTGGGTATGCGTGCCTGTGCGTGCGCACGTGTGATTGCACGTATGTGTATGCATAAGCATGCACGTGTGTGTGTGTGTGAGTAAATGCGAGTGTGTGAGTCACTGATGCAGAGGGCGTATTCTTCAAACGGAGGAGATTCAAAGAGCAGGGAGTTTCAAAAGGAGACAGCACTGAGGGCAGTCGGGTTTGAACCGTGTTTGCAGCCTGGCCGGCAGAATAACATAAAGTTTCTGCAATGCTGGGATATGTAGGCTAGAAGAACCAAACTACATTGAATATCACATGTCTAAGTACATGAATATTAACGTCATACGTGTCATAGAGTCTGCTATTGAAAGAGTGCGGTGGTGTGACGTGGACGGAGGGCTTAAATGCCTTTCGTACGAGAGGGCCGTGTGTTCGATTCCCAGTCATGGTCACAGCATTTCCAAAGTCTACATTTCAACGGTGAGTCACATTTAAAAGGTTTTTGTTATTTAAGCGTAATCCAAAGCATAATCCTAAACCTTAACCAAGTCGGGCGGAACTGAGGGATACAGCAGGGCGGTGAGATCCGCTGGACCCGAGGGATCTCAGACTGAGCAGTAACAGATCCCAGGCTCTCCTCCTTTGAGGGAGAGCCTTGGTGATGCAAGGTTACCGACATAGTCGAGAGCGGAGAGAATAGTGGACACAGGAAGGCAAGAGAAAGAGAGAGAGAGAGGGAGGGAGAGATAGCAGGACACACAGAGAGGGAGAACATTGGCCTGCGGGGGGTGCTGCTACGTTCTGCACCTCCTTCCTCCAGGAGACTCGGAGAGGAGGAAGGAGAGAGAGAACACAAGACTCACTCTGGTACCTCCTACGGGACCGTGGAAGCGGGCCCGTGGCCCATATAGCCGTACCGATCTGACCCCGGCGCCGCTGGAGTGATGGCGAGCGAATTAGCGTGTCAGTGGCCCCGGTGCCCCGTCATGCCAGCTCCTTCACACTGGCATAATAAACACACTCCATCATCACGCGCCTCGGCCCGGGCCACACCGCCCAAAGAGAGCATATTAATTATAGATGTACGTTAAATTACTTTCATTACCTCCCCTGCTCAGCGGACGGGACAGAGACAGCCATGATGGATGGAAAGGGGTTCACTATAATGCCTCCCCCCAGTAGTAAACGCCCCCCCCCACCAACACCACCTCCTCCACGCCCCCCCCTACCTCCTCCACCACCTCCTCCCTCCTCCTAACCCCTCTTCATGGCCTTTCGTTCCGCTTCTTCATTTTGCAAACTCCTCCTTCTCATTTTGTGGTTCCTCCTCATCTCCTCCTCCCTCGCTCCCTCCCTCGCTCGATCTCAACTTGAACGCTGTGAAACGGGTTGCCCCTTTTTCTTATTCTGCCAAGGACTAGGGCAGGACCGGCAATGTCATAAGTTGGTGTGAATGGATCATGCATTGCAGTGGTCTGTGGGGGAGAGATGGATAATGCATTGCAGTGGTCTGTGGGGGAGAGATGGATAATGCATTGCAGTGGTCTGTGGGGGAGAGATGGATAATGCATTGCAGTGGTCTGTGGGGGAGAGATGGATAATGCATTGCAGTGGTCTGTGGGGGAGAGATAATGCATTGCAGTGGTCTGTGGGGGAGAGATAATGCATTGCAGTGGTCTGTGGGGGAGAGATGGATAATGCATTGCAGTGGTCTGTGGGGGAGTCTGTGGGGGAGAGATGGATGGTGGGTGGTGGGGTTGTGGCGGTTGTAAAAAAACAACAACAGGCAAAGTGACCTATGACCCCTCGCTGCCAGGAGGTGGTTAATGAGACCCGGCTGTGGGGGGGCAAGAATCAAACTCACATCTCTGTAGTTTTTCTTAAGCATTAGAAATTCATATGAACCTGTTAATATGTGAATATTACCTTCCTTCAATTTGAATTTGTGCCACTCCAGTCAGATAAAATGGGCTACATTATTTAGCACTGTGAACAAGTTACTGTGATTTCAAGTGGATTTCAGTGCTGTGTTGTATCATGGCTACGGAATATAGTGCAACTCTCAACCATATCACACACACCCATCTAACCACCCCCCAGTAACGTTTATCTCCCCCTCTCTCTCTCTCTCTCTCTCTCTCTCTCTCTCTCTCTCTCTCTCTTTCTTTCTTCCTTTTGACCAGATTGTCTTTACTACTTTTCAAATCAAGCTTATATTTTCACTTCACATCCTCAAACTAAATGCAGCCTTGTTGGCATGCCATATTCAAATGTGAATTCCTTTCCATCCAATAAGGGGGGAGAAAAACATCTCACAATGGCATGGGGGGGGGGAATGAGCAGGTCATTAGCATTGTAAATGCTACCCGGCTAATCTGAATGAAGCATCATCCTGTTTGTGACCTTTGCCAACGCCAATAACAATCACCCCTACTACCAAGATCAACGTTTAAATAACACACGTGAAGACGTACACGTTAGATTCATTTATTATTTAAATTATGCACTTATGCAAAGAATACATCTGTGCTCATCGTGGGTGGGGGCAGGAAAGAAATATACATTATTCAAGTTTTTTTTCTCTCTCTCTGTCATTTAAATTTGATTAATTTTCTAAGGCAGGCTGCAATATATCCTTCAAACTACTCGTCTATATATAGCCGAAGTTTGCAGTGTTCTGCTGTGAATTAAATTCAGCTCGCATTCTTTGTGGGATCAAATTATCATCACATTGCACATGGGAACATATTGTGACATTTAGGATGGTGGTTTATAAAACCTTTGTAAGCCTCTTTTGATGGCTTTTTGCACGCATGTTAATACGAACCGATGGGAATGACATACCTAATGTCTTCCAAGTTATAATGAAGATTCCCTTCAGGCTGATGTGGAAATGGCACAACACCAGTATTATCTAGCGTTATCCCTTTGTGAACTCCCTTAGCAAATAACAAAAAACACCTTATCTCTACTCCAAGCCTAAAGGGCATTGTGTGT
>NC_139649.1:7308442-7338442 GCF_964638095.1 Poromitra crassiceps
ATACCTGAAAATTCTACTTACTGTATGTACAGTAACAAAGTATTTGTACTTTGTTATTTCCCATCTCTGTCTTTTACAGTTGTAGACATATAACACACGGACAATACTTGAAAGAGAGGGGAAAACCCGACCCGACAGTCCATTGACTTGCTCACGACACACAGTAAACGCCATCTTGCAGCAAGGTCTAGACTAGAGAGACTAGAGCCACCTCGCCCTGACCCGGAAGCGCTTTCAAGACTTCTCCACCGGCATAACCCCGTAAGCTCCACCCCCACTCAGCCTGACAGACGTATAGGAAACCAATAGGGCGCATCTTGCCGTGACATTATTATTGCAATTTAATTCAAATTTAGAAGCACATGGCATACAGTAGTACATACTGTAGTAGTGAGTTCTGAAAGCAGTTGATTCAGGTTCAAGGCCCCAGGTCCACAGGCATCTATCCCGCTGAAGTGTCCATGAGCAAAACACAGAATGCTCTGGAGATGATCCTGTGGAACGCCTCACATGATTAACCTCAGAGAGAGAGAAAAAAGGTTCCTCACACGTCTTGTGTTCCGCAACTGCATGAACGCTCTTCTAACCAGCAGCACTGCATAGTAACAATGGAAATATCACACGAGACAATAGAGAGGCAAAGTGGAACGTCACTTACTTCCTGCTTCAGCACTGTACCAGAGATTTTCATCCGCCATTTATTTCCCCATAGACGTTTCGTAAAATGCTTATAAAAATAGTTTTACTTCGTCAAACCAAACGGTACAGATATATTTAGAAACAGGAGAGACCACATAACATTTCACTCCGACCAAAACGTTAAAATTTAAAGATTTTTTTTTTTCGATGTTGTTTTTTTAAGTTTTGGTCCAAGTGAAATGTTCTATGGTCTCTCCCGATTCTGAATATAGATGACCGTGTCCCTGATGAACGAGTCTAGTTGAAATGTTGTAATTTCTCATAAAAGCACATGCAGCAGTGGGCATGAAGCCGGGTTTAAAAAGAAAAAAATAATAAATGAATGGAGGCAAGGAGGATGTGAATTATCCACTTCAAAATCTAATGACATTGTGTGTGTGTGTGTGTGTGTGTGTGTGTGTGTGTGTGTGTGTGTGTGTGTGTGTGTGCGTGCGTGTGTTTACTGCTTTGTTCCATCTGTGACTCAGAACTGTGCACATGCACACACAGGTGCTTGTCTGGTACAACAACAACCTATGCAGGAGTACCAAATGTCATGTTATGTCCTCTCAACACTAACAACACACTGGGCTGGAACCCCGCTTCAGCTTTTAGCATCAGCCCACTAAGAGAAGAGATGGAAAGTTCTTCTCCTGCATCGTCTATTCATCCTGCTCTTATGCTGCCAATCACATGTCCCTCTGAGCCAGATGAAGTACCTGAAAGCCTCGTTCAGTACAAGTAGACCTACATCTGACCAGGACATTCATTTAGGCTATAGGAATAGGAAGCTGGTAGAGAGTCTGGATTTGAGTGAGTGGGTGAGTTTGTTTGTGTGTGTGTGTGTGTGTGTGTGTGTGTGTGTGTGTGTGTGTGTGTGTGTGTGTGTGTGTGTGTGTGTGTGTGTGTGTGCAGAAAATTAATCTACAACTATTTTATAATCGATTACCGGTAATCGTTTTGAGTAATTTGTTACCAAACAACAAAAAAATCAAAATTCTCTGATTCCAGCTTCTTAAGTGTGAATATGTTCTGGTTTCTTTACTCCTCGATGACAGTAAACTGAATCTCTTTGGGTTGTGAACAAAACAAGAGCAAACTGATCGACATGCTTCACCATTTTACGAAATGTCTATGGGAAAATAAATGGCGGATGAAAGTCTCCGGTACAGTGCTGAAGCAGGAAGTAGGCGGTCACTTTTTGCCTCTCTATTAAGTAGTAAACTTACCAAAGGCAAAAAAAAAAAAAAGGCAGCTATTGGTAGTTCATATTTGTCTTGTCCCACCACCACTGCACCTCCCAACTAGTCTTGGAGACCTAGAAGTGTCTCTGACCACGGAGTGTGTGGAGGACAACAGTCACGAGAACACATGGGGGGCAGAGGGTGGGGGGATGGGGGGGACGCAGGCGAGGAGGAGGGGTCAGCGGGCCGAAGGGGGAACAGGAGGTGAGAGGAAATATAATAATGATAAACAGATTCCTGGCCGCAGCAGCACCTCGCCTCGTCTCTGGGGTACCTCTCCACCTTGTCACGTCCCAACACCTTGCATAGTGCGTGTGCGTGTGTGTGTGCGTGTGTGTGCGTGTGTGTGTGTGTGTGTGTGTGTGTGCATGTGCGTGTGTGTGTGTGTGTGTGTTTCTAATTTATTGGCCCAGTGATTTGCTGAGTGTGTGTGAGCTCAGAGCACTAGCCTGGAACATCCTGGAACTTGCTTCATTAGGTACTCGTGCCCTTAAGCTGCTGACATTTCCAAACTTGTTCGCCACTCTTCTAATTGGCGTGAAAGATTGGACCCGGCGAGCAGCACCGACGTGGAGAGTTGTGCACGCCGAGTTCTGGATCTGACTCCATTTCTCTTGTCTCAGAGAGTGTCGTTTACCTTCGCTCCCTCAATGCGGAACGAGACGGCGAGCGTTATAGTCTCGGCTGACTCCTACAAGCAAGCGAGATGATGAAATCAGACTCGTCATTCTGCTGATTTGACAAAATCATCACACAACTATTCCAAAGTGCTGTCATAACATCCAATCGATCACAGATAAAATGTGAATTTTGTCACGGTTTACAATTCAATGTCAATCAATATAGTGCATGATATACTGTATAGCCTACTGTTTTTGAGCAATGTAGTGAGACTATAAAGGTTGACATAGCTATCAAGATTGCTTTTGTCATTTGGCCAGTTCGTTAACAAACAATAACTAGAGCAATTTTAAAGACAGGTTCTTTTTTTTTATTGTTGATTTCTTTGTGGATTGTCAGCATACATGTCTTTTTACACTACAGTATTAAAAAATGCTTCATTCTGTGACTCTCTCTCTCCCACAGGCACACACCCACACACACACACACACACACACACACACACACACACACACACACGCATGCTCAACACACACACACACACACACACACACACACACACACACACACACACACACACACATACTCAACAGTACTCAAATTATCAATAGTGCATGCAAATAATATTCTCCCCCAAACAGTAACTGTCTGCTACATGTTAAAATAAAATAGTAGGATAAATATCAAAATGTTTCTGCATGAAAGTTTAATTTCAATAAATACTGAAAAGAAATTCTAAAATGGCAGTAGTAGTAGTAGTATTTGCTCAGTAGTCATTCCGTTCTCAGTAAGTTCATTACAGAGTTTAGTTCTGTGCATATTAATTACAGACCTCAAAATATTCAAAATGATAGAGATCAGTAACCAAATAGTGGATAAAGGTTCCGTTTATGTCTGTAAAGTTTTCTTTGAGTTGGTAAATATATTGACGTGAGAAACTCATTGTCTAAAAGGTGTTGATGAAAGTGTAAACAGCGACGAGCTCAAAAGAGTATTAGTCGTCCCCTGAGGCTTGACCACAAGTCCACAAGACTTTTTGCCATTTGAATAGCAAATAGTAAATAATTGTACTGTATAATACAGTATATAATAGGTGTACTGAGGAACACGTGAGGTAGGTAAACTGCAAAAACAAGACAACCAAGAACATTCAAGGTAGGACAGTGCAGGGCAAAAAGCCCACAAAACCTGGCTAAACAGAAGAGAAATCAGAATGTGCTTGCCGTGCCTGTGTTCTCTGGCTCTGTGTCATCCTGGCTTGTGTTCATGTGCTCTCCCTGGGCTATAGTCCCGTACCCGGCCTCAGGCTCAGTCTGCTCCACGGCAGCCTCGGGGGTCTGCGTTTTGCTGTTGGGGTCTGCGTCCTTTGCAGCCCTCTCCTTCTCCAGCGTGTGGTCGTGGTAGAAGTTCATGACGAAGAGAAAGAGACCGCCGGTCACAATCACTGAGCCACACATGACGAACAGGTACGTGTAGTGGCCAAACATGTCCACCAGAGCCCCTGTGTGGAGAGACGGGAGACGGGAGGGGGGGACGGTTAGGCGATGATACAACACTGGTGAACAAAGCTATCTACTCTATATAGAAATGGAGACGTGACATTTTCAAACTAGGGTCAATTGGACACCTCAATTCTGCCTGTGTCGACGAAACACACTTAGAAGGGTTGCCTATGAATGAATACAGTAAGGTGACCAGACGACGTCCCCAATTTTCAGGGACGGTCCCCGTTTTTGGTGACCTGTCCCCGGCTGGAGCTGTCCCCGAAAATGTCCCCCGATTTTCTACCGGCGTCTGCGGCCTCAGGCACCAGGGGCCTCTTGGTGAAGCCGACACTGTTTGTTAAAGTACAACAGCCATGGGCAAAATAAATGAAACCGGAATTTAGGGATGTTCATCAGTTATCGAAAATCCATAATTGATCGTTAAGGAATGGAATCGATCATGTGGAATTCTTATCGATTTTGTTATTATTTAAAAAAAAATTTTTTTTTTGCGGACTAGGTTTGGGTGGAATTCGTTCCTCCTCGCCCCACTCCATTGCACAGCCGACTAACGTGAGGTGGAGCTTCATATAGTCTCTAGTTTTCTGGCTGGGCACGGGCCTTTGTGCCAACAAAACTGTTTTAAACATGGGAAATTCACACCGGCATGCGCCGGGGACAGCAGAGTGTTGGAGAGGAGACACATTGAAATAAAGAGTTCATTGAGGAGAACACGTTGTCTTTCGTATTTTCTGCCATAGGCATTCATTTTGTAAAAAAAAATATATATATATATATATATATATATATATATATATATATATATTATTATTATTAATATGATCGATAATCGATAATTGATTGTTAATTTTCCCTGATTTTCGATTATGGAAATTTTTCAAAATGAACATCCCTACCGGAATCATCTCCCTTTTTTATTTTTTTGTCATAGGTAATACTAACATTGGATATTTGAATGATATATTGATTGCCGGACTGGAAATGTCCCCGATTTTTCATTTGAGAAATCTGGTCACCTTAGAACACAGGCTAACTGCAATAATGCCACACGGCATAATATCTTCATTCCAAACGCTATACAAGTCTCAAGGTGAACAGCAGGACACACTGGACACAGCGACATGTTTCGTGTCTCTACAGTGTAGCCACAAAATATGTTTGGACGAGGTAAGGTGAGATGTGTTAACACAGCTCACCTTACCTTGTGCGTAGACGCTACACTCGAGGTAAGGTGAGCTGTGTTAAGAAGGTTACAACACACCTTTCAAACTCTGATTTGGTTTGTGGGGTATGAGAGAGAGAGAGAGAGAGAGAGAGAGAGAGAGAGAGAGAGAGAGAGAGAGAGAGAGAGAGAGAGAGAGAGACAGAGAGAGAGAGAGAGAGAGAGAGAATGGGCCAATTCAAGAAGAGCCATAGGAAATGACAGATAGCCATTACGCCCTGCCTGGCTCGCCCTGCATCTCTGGGAAGGCAATTTGGACGGCGGCTACCAGAACGAATCAGAAGAGCGGCCCCGTTCTCAGAGCCAGAAATATCTAGCCCCCAAGTCTGCAGAAAAGTGACAAATGTGGTTTAGATCAGATTTAAGCCTGGAGCTTTTCTGAGTCTTAACCCCACCTCATCCCTTTGCTTCCAGACACGGATCGATGGGCAAGTCTGGCTATCTCTCTCAGCACGGTCTCACACGGCAGCATGTATGAAGGTGTGTCCGTCTGTCTGCTTTGCTGTATTACAATCTCTCCTCATATAGCCTATTGATTTGTGTGAATCGTGTGCTGCTAATATCTGAATCGTTACTGTATGAGCAACAATATGTGCCCTTTATGCTCCTTTATGGTCGCCTGAATTAAGAAACGACCTTCTGAATTCAGGAGTGAAGGTAGGACCGAATTTATTATCTTTTTCTCAGTAAGTGAATTGATTTTCCAACCTTCAAGAAATCTGTTATTCTTTTAATCAATTATTTTGAGATGGCCGTTATTGAATCAATCAACGTTTATTAGATAAGCTATAACATCGAAGCATTTCAGACAAGCTGTTAAACCCAAGGGCAGTTTCTTAGACCAGTGGTTCTCAACCTTTTTAGACCAAGTACCACCTCAGAAATTACCACCATATGAAAGTATGAGAGGGAGGGAGCCCCGCGTACCACCAGTGGCACCTGGACCACAGGTTGAGATCCACTGTCTTAGACTAATTCCCAATTAAGTATTTTTTTTTTTAAATTAAAGCTGGATTTTAATAAACTAGTCTTCGATGATGATGGTGGTGGTTTTTCTGTGTTTGTGGTGTACAATTGCAAAGGGCTCATTTGCATTTGGATCCTCCAACATGGGCTGTATCATCTGATTGATAGCATTCATCTCATGGGCGTATGCCAATGACCATCACCCTCATTAAGACAGCCCTTGATTGGCGGAGCGGTAATTAAGTCCATCTGGCGGAGTCACCCCTTTTTTAATGTATTCACAACTTAATTATGGCACCAGGACGTACAGGACTTTAATGACTGGAGTTTGAACTGAGCATCATTAAACACCCAAAGCAAAAGGCTAATTACACCCAATTACCTCACTTCCTCCTAATTGGATTGACCCGGAGGTTTGGGGAGGGCAGTAACGAGCAGGCGAGTAAGGGCAGAGACGTAACGATTGTGCCCTCTGGAGGAGAGCGCTCTGCGTGCAGGGAGGCGCTTATTTACCCCATTAAATGAGCGCCTCAGAACAGGAGCGCAGCAGACAAACCGGGGGGCGGGCCTACAGTATACATTTCCACCTCATTAAAAAACCCAGGATGGAGGCAAAGCAGACGTTTGCCAATGGGTTGGTGGTGGTATGCAGCGTTCATTAAGTCATGTGCACCTACTTCTTCTGTGTGTTTGTGTAGCACACGCACCGAAACGAGCCTCTCTACCTGAACTTTAAAGTTGACATTTATCATCTGTTTAACTGATGACAACCGCTAGCTCAAGCGCTGTTTTCCCAAATGGCTCTATTTCAGAGATTGTTGATGTAACTTTTGAACTAAATGGAGAGAAGAATGACATTGTGTTGTTTTTAGAGTGGGTCTTTCAACAGTGTGGCGAGCCTGAAAATGGCAAGGAAACATGTAGGGAAAAAACAATACTCCTGTGATTACAGTTCTTCAGAACTTGAAGGTAGCTGGTGGTAAGTACTTCAGTCTAAAGCACAATCAGATAAAGAAATGCTGTGGCTAGAAGGCATCGGGTTCAAAATCATGTTCCTTCTAATCGATGAGCTGGTGAGCAATACAATGATTTAGTAATTAAGCTTCTTGGGTGGCTGCTAGCTAGATGATAAAAATGGAGCCGAGACAGAAATAAATTGTTATATAAATTCTCTACTGAAAAGATCTATTCAAAGGGGGATATCATTTAATCTATCCTTCAATAATTCTGCAGCTCTGGCTCTGCGGACAATACCAATTTATGTACAACGCGATGCATTTTTTATCATTTGAGTGGTGTGCTGATAGTTTGTCAGACCTACACCGTCAGTGAGACTGAGTGTAATATCTGTAAAACAGCACTGTGTGGTGTGTGCAGTCAGTGTACACGGTTCTTCTCACCTGCAGCGGGTGGTCCCAGCAGCATGGGGCAGCACTCTATGACGGTGACCAGGCCGACCGCACTGGAGAAGCGCTGGGGTCCCATCAGGTCCATCAGACATTCGAAGATCAAGGCGAACACCATGCCGAAACTAATACCGAAAAATACCACGTAGGTCGCCAGGAAGACAAACCCACTGCCCAGGGGGCACAGTAAGTGTGTGGCACCGTTGAACACCATGGCGCAGCTGAGGAAGTACTGGATCCTGGGCCGAACCCACTTGGTGTTGGCCACCAGGCCGGTGCCGGGCCGGGCGAACATGTCCACGAAGCCCATGATGGAGAGCAGATAGGCGGCTTTGTACTCGTCTACGCCCAGACTGACGGCGTAGGCCGCCAGAAACGTGATGGGGGCATAGGCACCGAAGAAGAAGAACATATTCCCTACCAGGTAAATGACGAAGCCTCTGTCTTTGAGGAGGGAGAAGTCCAAGAACTTGGAGACATTCTTCATACAGCTTCCTTTGAGCTTGGTGTTGCCGTTTTCCGCCTGCTCCACCACCTTCTTCTGCGGCGCACCCACGGCTGGGCTAGCAAAGGGAGCAGTAGGCCTCATCAGGGAGCCAGCGACACAGCAGTTGAGCATCATACCCCCGAGGACGAGGAAACTTCCCCTCCAACCAAACTTGATAAGGAGGTACTGGTTGAGCGGGGCCAGGACACACAGGAACACCGGACTCCCCGCCATGGCAATTCCATTGGCTAAGGGGCGCTTGGCCAGGAAGTATTTGCTAATGATGGTGAGGGCGGCGTTGAGGTTGAAGGAGAGTCCACACCCTGTGGGGTAAACAGATGATAAGAGAAAACAGTCACACTCACAGCCTCGCACGCCTTCCCGAGCTACCCAGCGCGCTACTATGTGCTCAATTCAATTAAGACTGATGCTAACTTGGTGCACATTAAGGTTCCATCTCATTTCACATTTCACAACTGAAATGTCATTACAGAATGCTGAGATGATTTCACAAATGATTTCTCCATGTTAAGTGGGAATAAATTAGAGAGTCTGAGTAATTTGTTTGTTCACTTACTCAGCTCTAGCCCGGGATTGAATTGAATAAGATTTCATTCAGAAAATCAGCACATTATTTTCCAAATCAGTGTTCACCTAAGACAAGGAACTACCGGTAGCTGCTATATTCCCTCCCTTCCGAGATGCCTAGTCTTGTCCAAAGGGCCTTTCTGTGTGGAGTTTTGGCAAAGTGGCTAACTTTTCAGTGTTGTGTTAAGAGTTTTGTGAAATTGAGCCACAGTGTCTGGAAATGTGTTAAACGTTTGGGAAAAACTGTAGACAAAATGGAAGCAAGTCGAAGGCTTCTCTGAAGTGCCCGCAATTGCATCGACTCTCTGACGACGACACTTGCAGGTACTTACTTGCCAAGCTAGCTTCTATAGATGGCTTTCATGGAATTGGTGTTGCTAGGAAACAGTTTGGAACCAATCTTATGTCTTATGTCAGTTATTGTAATAGCAAACACTGCAACAGGAAGTGTAAGCCAGGGCAAATTTAGAATGGTAAAAGTCCAGCAATTACCAGATAACAGAAAAACTGATCCAGTATAAAAATATACTCCTATAACCTGAGTGAAACTGATTGAAAATGAGTCTTGCGATATTTACACTTGTTACTGTCTGGCTCCTCAATAAAGTGCAGAGAGAGAGAGCGAAGGCAGACAATCAATTGAATTTGAGTTGTGGGAGCAGTATTTACAAGTCCTTAGTTATTGATTGAACGACAAACACAGTCAATGTTTAGGATGTCTTTCAACATGCATGTGAGTGTGAGTGTGTGTGTGTGTATGCATATTACATGTACACGTGTTGTGTCCATGGTACTAGGTGAAACTGCCCGATGCCTATGTGGGTGTGCCAGGGCACAGGGGAGCAGAGCAGGGCACACAGCCCCCCCCAGGCGGCGGCGCACATGGCCTAGCTCCTCGCTGGGCCTGTTCATCCTTCACAGTTGTGTAATGAGCCTCACAGGGTGGCAGGGAGCCCCCCTGTGAGGAGCTTGATGGGAGCCTAAGGGAGAGGACAGAGGCTCTCTGGGATCAGGGACACCTCTGTCTTAATTACTGTGCTGCTGCTGCTGCTGCTCCTGGTCCCCTTGGTGCTCTAAAACTGCACCCCAGGAAGGAGCCCTGAGCCCAGAATGACAGCGCAGCAGCCCAGGCAGGGGGGGGGACCAGACCTGGCAACCTGCAGCAGCCCAGGCAGGGGGGGGGGGGACCAGACCTGGCAACCTGCAGCAGCCCAGGCAGGGGGGGGGGGACCAGACCTGGCAACCTGCAGCAGCCCAGGCAGGGGGGGGGGGACCAGACCTGGCAACCTGCAGCAGCCCAGGCTGGGGGGAAGGGACCAGACCTGGCAACCTGCAGCAGCCCAGGCTGGGGGGAAGGGACCAGACCTGGCAACCTGCAGCAGCCCAGGCTGGGGGGGGGGGGGGGGACCAGACCTGGCAACCTGCAGCAGCCCAGGCAGGGGGGCGTTATTTCGAATCGCACATAGGCTCCGCAATAACCACGCCTACGCAGCAGTCAAGCACCGGGATTGGCCAGGCGCCCATGCTCACAAACACTGCAGGGCTCGCAGCCCAGCGATTTCATTAACCAACTGAATAGCTCTTGAGAGCGGACAGCGATTTCACTAACCAACTGAATTGCTCTTGAGAGCGGACATTGAAATTAATTATGGTCACAAACTGAATGGGTGAATTGGGTGGGAAGTGAAAATGGCTAATTTATGTATTCAAAGCAGACCTTCAAAACGGGAAACCCAGAGATATTACTCTTGGGGTTGATGCAGGTTGATGGGATTTTCTCACAGGGCTTTCTAAGGAGAAAGATCATTATTGCCTCAAATATCAGATTAAGACGAGATGAAAAAAGTTGCGCTATAAGAACAATCTAACTGTGTTAGTTTTGCTAAGAAGTTTTGATGGAGAAAAATTAGTTAAAACATTGTTAGCTCACGTGAGCATGGGCGCCTGGCCAATCCCGGCGCTTGACTGCTGTGTAGGCGGGCACAGGCCGTGGTTATTGCGGAGCCTATATGCGATTCGAAATAACGCGGCGGGGCGGGGGGGGGGGGGGGGGGGGGGTCAGACCTGGCAACCTTTAGGGCCTGAAAGCATGTGGACCCCCAACCCCACATGGGCTTAATCAGGGCTGGATAGTGATGTGAGCAGGAGAGTAAACAAGATCCATATCAGGAAAATGGCTCCTCTCACTGCCTTCATTGCAAATACGTGATGACTCTGTAGTAGAGATCGAAGTGGTCTGTGATTTCTCAGAAAGGTTTACTTTGGACTAGGGCTGCACGATATGCAAAAAAAAAAAAAAAAAAAAAAATATATATATATATATATATATATATATATATATATATATATAGTGATTATACTGACAGATATTGCGATTGAGATATGAGATATGATTTTAGTGGGAATGGTCATTTTTGTATTTCATTTTCACTGAAAAATACAAATGTAATGTGATTTTTACTGGGGTCTGTACAAAACAAGCATGTTCTCTTACATGTGGATAATAGGATTTTGTAGGCTGCTGGCATCTCTGTAGCACCACAATGCTTCAATGGTCTGTTGTGACACATTTTACCATTATCAAATAATTGCAGGCTCCTGCTATTTGGATAGTGCAATTGGCCATATTGCGAATACGATTCAAATTAATTGTGCGACCCTACTTTGGACCTTTCCCCCCCAAGGCATGGCTGTGACGTGTAATAATGTTCTTCTAGAGAAATAACAACCGAGCTAAAGCATTTCAGGAAGCAGGATATAATATCGCAGGATAAGAGTGAAATAGAAAATGTGTAGGTACCTCCGATGACGCAATGCAAATGTAGAGGTGATAGATGTTATTTCCAAAAGACGCGGTTACCATAGCGACCCCGCACAGCACGCCACCCGCCATGGCCACCGGGCGGCTTCCGAAACGATTGACCAGCAAACTGCTTACGGGTCCTGCAAAGAGGAGAGGATAATCAGCACGATAAAATGTCACACATCTCAATATAAACAGGTTCAGTAAGAAGAAGCAGCACACCTAACTCCTCGTGATGGCATGCTTTTTGGAGAAGTGCACCCACACAAGGCCAGTACTGACTCTAGGCCTGGACCAAGGGCAGAAGGAGGTCACTGTTGAAACACTTGCCTGCTCTTAGCTCCGTTGCAGCGCAAGTCAGTGACTCATTATCCTCTCCCCTGGTAATGTAAAACACTACACTCAGTAATCCATCAGCAATTAAACAGCCCCTTTATATGCTGTCATTCCCTCGCCTTCATTCATAACCCTGAGTTGCAGAGTGACATTGCAGCAACACATTTCAGCAACACGGTCCTTCTGCACTGCACCACGATGCACCATAAGGCTTCACATCAACCTCTTTTGGCTCGTGGCCTTACTTTGACGTGGCAAAAATCTCGGGGGCCCCCGCCACATTCAAATTCTGCCACACCGTCGATAATATCGTATCGATAATCGTCAGCGAGGTCACATAGTATGCTTCTTTTTCCACCCCTAATTCTGACTTTAATCTGAGATTCTGACTTTAATCTCAAACTCTAACTTTTTTCTCAAAATTCTGACAGTAACTCAGAATTCTGACTTTAATCTCAGAATTCTGACGTTATTCTCAGAATCCTGATTTAAAGTTATAATCTCAAAGATTTTAATCTAAATAAAATAAAATAAAAATACGAGTCACTCACAATGTTGATTGAGGCTATGGTCCATTGATGGAAGCCTTTGCACTATATAGTAACATGTGACATTAGTAATGTCCCATAATGCAACAGTTTGGATGTCACCTGCAATTACCACTCATCGCCATAGTGTCACCCAAGAGAACAAAGCTGAAATCTTACAGATGATCACTTTATGCTTTAAACTCAGAACTAAAATAAATAAAATAAAATAAATCGCAAGTGACCCTAATCATCTTCGGTAGTATTAAATTGTGTCTGGTAAAAATATATATATATACTGTATATATTTTATTTTTTATTTTAGGCAACCCCCATTTGAATTCCAGGCGACCCCACTTAGGGTCGCGACCCTAAGGTCGGGAATGGGAACCACTGCCATAATGCAAACTTCTTTCTTCTCCTTGCTATTAAGTCCAGTCATTTAAATAGAATATCATTCCACTTTCATTCATAGAGGAAAAAGAGAGAGAGAGAGAGAGAGCAACTAATATGCAGGCTGCCATGATGACTGGAGTCTTAACAAGCTGCAGGACCAGCTTTGCACGGCAGTGGTGGGAAGGGCCTCTGCGTGCACAGCCATAATTGAAAAATAAATACTAAGAGGATTACATCCCTATTTGGCAAACAAACACCTGCTATTTTCCAGAGCATGTGTTTACCACGGAGCATGTGTTTACCACGGAGCATGTGTTTACCATGGGACGGCTGGTGATTAATTTCTCAGTACATAAAAAGAAAATAACTACTATAATGTGGGCAAGTCTGTCTGTTGTCTCAAACTGATTATGTGTGACTGAAGGCATGAGAATGCCTTCATGTTTTACAACAGATGTGGACTCTCGCAGGTGCTTCCGAAAGCAAAGCAGAATCACAGTAATTCGATAAGAAAATATCTATTTTCGTTTTCTTTCTTTCTTTCTTACAATTGGACGGACAAACCCGTCTTTATTCGTCACAGAAAACACATCACTGGAGAGGCACAGTGGAATTTGCGATCCGCGTTTGACCAGTCCTGGCTCGTCCTCCCCCGTGGTCAGGTCAGGAGCGGTGGACAGCTGCAGTGAAGCGCCCGAGGACGACCAACTTCCAAACTGCCGCTGGTCAGATGACGATCTTCTGCATGTTTTCTATTGGGGGGGGAAGGGTTATATATGGAGGAAGCCCCAGGGGAGCACGGGGAGAACATGCAAACTCCACACAGAAAGGCCCTTTTTCACGAGATAGATAGCCCACATGGGCTCTATAGGTACCGAAAGCATGGGGAGACAATCATACCCCCAGGCGGGAATCGAACCCAGGACCTTCTTGCTGTGAGGCGAGCGTGCGAAGCGAGAGCGCTACCACTGCGTGCCCTTTCTTTCTTTCTTTCTTTCTTTCTTTCTTTCTTTCTTTCTTTCTTTCTTTCCTTCTTTCTCCTCGTGCTGAGCTGTAGGTCACCTAAGAAGTGCCCTGCACCACTGTATGTACAGTACACGAGAGAGGTACACGCACATACAAAACATCCGGCCCTGTTTATACAGTTAAAGAGAGGCGCCTGCCCTGCGGGGGTCACAGATAGATCATCTGCCTCCCCGTGACGGTGTCACAATAGGGCGCGGGCGACGTCCCACGCGCGCGGGGGGCGGCCATTTCCACTCCCATTATAACTTTATCACTCAGACTCGTTGAGTCAGAGGTTCTGTGAAAAAGCCTGCCATGTCTCTCCCATGGGGCCCGCGGTGCCAGAGCCCCAACGCGCTGAACCTTCCTCTGATATATTCCCCCTGTCTCTCTCTCCTCCGCCGGGTGACATTGCCCAGGCGATCGCCAAGGACAATATGATAAAGCCGTGTGCCGGAGCCGCGCGGCGGTGGTGGTAGGGGATATTTCAGCGGTTAGGGGGCCTTCTCGGAGATGATTGCAGGTGAGTCAGGCACCCTGTTGTCCTGTAACCTTGCAGGCAGGCACTGATCAATCCACTTAAGGCCTCTCGGGCCGGATCCGGGTGCCGTTGTCATTTTTGTGCGCGTGTCGTCTAATGAGTTCTTCCCAAGGTCTCTCTCCCCCAAAACACCGTGAACTCAAATCAGGCCTCGGCCCGAGATGAGACCAAACAGCCATCAAGGAAAGTCACTTCTGATTTCTCTGACTATTTGCTTTGGGCCTGTTGTTGTGACGGCGAATGCTTCTCGCGGCAATTCATCAACACCCGCGTCCCAATCAAGGTGTGTGCTACCTGAATATACAAATGTTCACAGAAGGGCAGACAGGGGGGATTTTTTTTTTTACTGGGTGAAATTTAAAAACTGACAGGCTGGATTTTTTTGTGTGGGGGGGGGGGGATACATTAACAATTTGAAGCTGAAATGAGGATAAGGTCAAGTCAACTCATCCACCCACAGAATTACCAGTCATATTCAAACAAACTCCTGAATAATAATAATAATGGCTTTTCATGTTTCAAAGCCGAAATAAGAAAAACATATAAACAGCGTTACACTGCTACACTGTTCTGTTTGATGCTTGCTTTTGTCTACAGGTACAGAAGAATATAAATGATGTCGCTTTTAGAGAGAAACCTGCTTTTCTGCCCCTCTGCCCTGTTCCCATTCCTGTTCCTGCTTTGAAACCATTCACTCTTAATCTGGATTGAGGGAGAATAATACATTCAGAGTCAACAGGTTAATAGGAAGGTTATCAGTGTATACTGACCAGCTAGCACCTAGACCGGCGTGCTAATCTCACAAAGCCATCTCAATTCCCGAACTTTACCTGTACTGGGCAGCCCGCCCAAATAAAGCCTCCTAAGATAAAGTGCCATAATGATCCAGAATCAACAGAGTCTGTGTGGATAGCTAAATTCAAGGCAGGTGAGGAAGAGTGTGCGTGCAATCAGCATTCCTTCCATTAGGCAGCCTGACTCTATTTTTAATATGGATGTCGCTATTCCTGTTTGAGTCTTGTTAACTCCGTTTATTTATGATGTGGCTTTTCAGTCTGAATGAGGCTGCGAAACAAAACTGTCTTTTTATTCATTTTGATCAGGATCAATCGGCGTAAAGGCACAACGTAGGAAAATAGGACTCAGGTTGGAAATAAGAACGATCCTTTCAGTCTCGATCAAATGTTAGTGGCTGTAGTTTAAAGTCCTCTCGTTGTTTTAGAGTAGCCCACTTGATCTACAAATAGAGAGGCAAAGTGGAACGTCACTTCCTGCTTCAGCACTGTACCAGAGATTTTCATCCGCCATTTATTTTCCCATAGACATTTCGTAAAATGCTTATAAAAATAGTTTGACTTGTTCAAAAACCAAACGGTTCGGATATATTTAGAAACAGGAGAGGTCGCATAACATTTCACTCGGCCCAAAACGTAAAAAAAATTCGGGTTTAAAGAAAATATTTTTTCGATGTTATTTTTTTAAGTTTTGGTCTGAGTGAAATGTTCTATGGTCTCTCCCGATTCTAAATATAGCTGAACCGTTTGGTTTGACCAAGTAAAACTATTTTTATTCGCATTTTACGAAATGTCTATGGGAAAATAAATTGCGGAAGAAAATCTCTCGTACAGTGCTGAAGCAGGAAGTGACGTTCACTTTGCCTCTCTATAGTAGGCCTAATTTCAAATAAGCTATGTACAGTCATTGCAAAGGAAGAACAGGCAATTCATAAGTATCAGCTGAACACAACGTGTGCATTGAAGAGGCCTACGTGTGCGCCAATGTTATAATATTAAATATAATTAATATTATCATATTATCATATTAAATATGATTGATGATTGATTGATGTGATGGCATTTCTGTATCAACTCACCGCCTGCGTACATGGCCGCCAGCATGATGGACGTGAGCCATGCTATGTCACTGTAGCTGACCAGGAGCTCACCCTGGATCTCGTTGAAGAAGACAGTGAGGGCTTTGGGTGTGGCATAGGCGAAGCCGATGGAGATGAAGGCCCCGACCACCACCATCCAGCCCCAACCCCCGTCCAAGGCCTTGGAGGTGGGGGACAACTCCATTTCTGGTGCAGGAGGGGGCATGTTCCTGTTCAGAGAGTGGAGAGAGAGGGCATCTGAGATGATCAAACCATGAAGATCGTGGAAAGAAACCCTAGAAGTGAATGGAGTCTCCTCCTGGAGTGAAGCCATTCTTCTTTCCTTCCCATTCCAGCACATCAAACAAGACACTTTGCATTCAGCATGTTCAAAACGTTGATATTCAAAATGGCAAGCAGCAGCGCATAGTGTTTGGAAGCTTTTGCACTGCCAGACAGGAAATATCACCAAGCCAGCAAGTTAGCAGGTTAACTTATTAATACACCTGATCAAATGATGTTTTGAACATTTTGTAATGAAGATGTCATTAAAGGTTTGTCACCACTCACCAGTGAAGTTAGAAAATTGTGTAATAGCCTCTATTTGGGTGGTGTTATTTTTAGTAAACATCCTGTTTAGCATAAATACATTGAAGCAGTTAGGATCAAAGACAGGCTGCAATCTGAGGCCATCCACATAAGAACCATGTCCGTTATCACTGCCTGTATGTGTGTCCCTGTTCCATGTTGTATTATGTTTCCATCCTGTCAAACCCTGTGTTCTGTACTGTGTACCCTGGTGTTTGTTGAAATGTAATGTGTTTGTCTCCCATGTTGAAATGTAATGTATTCCTCTCTGTACACAAGCAAACCTGTGAAGCCGAAGACAAATTTCCACATTGTGGACAAATAAATTGAATTGAATAATTGAATTGAATTGAATTGAATTTACACGTGGCATTAACATGCGTTTTCTGTCATCAGATTGCAATCAAATAGTGCTTGACCACTTGAAAGTACAGGTGTAAACGCCCCCCCAAGACACATTGAAGACGGTTTGCGATCTGATCGGCCAAACCACCTCCGGAGGTGGTCAGGGACGCATTGTGTCCACATTGAACACAAGTGTAAATGTACAATGTGTCCTCTCAATCTGCATACAGCAAGCATGAGAAGTGTCACAACAAGAGAGCACCAAATGTTACAAGAAAACCCCACACTGCTACAGAAACTGGCAAGCCTTAACTAACGTTATAACGAAGTTAGAGCCAGTGGTGTAGTCATGTGATACGCAGGTATATGCAGTATACTACCCACTAGGAAAGCTCCAGGATTTGAGTATACCCACTTAAAAGTGGGCAAAGATACATAACAATCAGGGCTGTAGTGGAGGGTAAACGCTCCTCTTTGAAATGAGGCAGAGTTTACTCACCTATTTTCAGATCAATTGTATCGACAATGAGGGGAAACAAACTCACTAAACTACTCACCTAATAGTTTACTCACCTCTGAATTTACCACTACACCCTTGGTAATAATATAGTTATGTGACAGTTTTAGGCCTATATGGCATTATTTAGAGAGAGAGAGAGAGAGAGAGAGACACACACACACACACACACACACACACACACACACACACACACACACACACACACACACACACACACACACACACACACACACACACAGGGAGAGAGACAGGGAGAGAGGTCTAGGTTCCCTAGGCCAGTGACCCCTAATTAGTCCACATCAGGGCAGCTCCATTTGATGAGATTTTGTTTCTAGAAGTTCCCAAATCTGAGAATATTGATATGATTTTGTGCAGAGCTCCCTGACTATCTATATTGTAGTTAGAGAGATAACAGTGGAACTGATTGAAACAGTAGTTCTTCTACATTCTCTCATTGTCTTAACTTCATGTAGCCTAAACAAAAATAATTAAATAATAATTAACCATTCATCAATTTGCTGGGGACCTCCAGGAAGGAACCCCCCACACTGCGTGCTGCTGCAACAAATCTCCCTCCAAGCTGAAACTGCTGAAACTTCGTATAGCAGCTGCTGCCCACTACAATAAACTAGACTACACCACTGGTTAGAAGAAGTGAAACGTTCTTAGGACAAAATACATCGCAACACCACACACAAACCCTTCAATGAAAGCCGACTAATTGCGAAAAAACCGAAAAGGTTGTTCATAACTCTTCCAGCGTGACCCCGGACGTAACGTTACCGGAGAAAATATTTCACACGTGGACCACCAGTCAATACTAGGGTCGGCGCGATATAGATACACAATCATAGATCGTAATGTAGATACAACGCGGCGTTTTATTTACCGAGTGCAGTAAACGTAATATAGACTAAACACTAAAAGCGCTAAACGGCTAAAGTAGTTAACACCTTACCTTTCCGTCTCAGACACCATCTCTGAGACCAGTTTGACACACAAAAGTTTCTGCCTGCAGCAGCCGATGTATTTGCTGTGTGGTCACGTGACGTGTCACACAGACGGCCTGGGGGGGTTTCATGCTGTAGTGCTGCTGGTTTCCAGCTATAGTCTCCATACAGTCTCCACTTATTCAGTCACAAGACCAGTGGGTTGCAAGTGTTTAGTCTTGATGAATGTTCAATGGGTGTCACGCCTACAGTAAGTCAGCAGTGCTATCATTGTTTGAGATGATAACGTCCCCTGTTTGGCCTCTATTAATAGCTTGCTATAATTCATCCTACTAGTAATCCTAGCCTAGGCCCAAGACTAGGCCTATTGTAGGTAGGGAGATAACAGTGAAACTGTGATCAAAACTGCAATTCATCCACATTCTCTGACCGAGTTAACTTCTATGGTGCATGCACCTATGTGCAGTCAGTGAATATGCCACTGTCTCTGACTTGTCTTATCACTCTACTGCCTTATTGCTTGTTGTGTCTCTTGTTGTTTTTGCACTCATATGCCCTGTTATATTTCTACTATGTTGTAAACGGAGTCCACTGCACAAGAATTTCAGACGTGATACTTGTACCACGCAGTGACAATAAAAATCTTGAATCTTGAAATTATAAATGAAATAATGCTGCAGGTTCAATTCATCAATTTGCTGGGGACTCCCAGGAAATCCCTCCTCAAGGACCGCTGGTGGTCCCCGGACTCCACATTGAGAACCACTGTAACTGGTGTTCTGTAGTGCCCTCTGCATTGCAGTGATGTACTAGTAGTGGCACTAGGTACAATTTTAAGGGTTCCTGTCTGTGATGTGCGTGTAAACAAACATTTTGATATTCAATTCAGTGCAATTCAACCTTGCTGTAACACTAACAGTGCAAACAATGCAATATCACTCACACAGCCATAACTGTATGTCGACACTACACTTCAGTTCTCACGCAACTTTGTAAAAGAAATTAGAGGAACATTGTCACTTTTAAGAAGTTTTATTTTCAAATTATGTGCAATGTGAATTTCACAGTTGAGCTCAACCACCACTATAACCCCCAACCCCCAAAACAAACAAACCAGCAAAGTAATAGTGAATGAAAATGCAGAAAGAACTCAATGGTATAGCACCCATAAGCATAATCCATATCGGTGACCAGAAGACAGATCGGTATTGCAGCCCGAGGCCATTATTAACTCCTGTACACAGAAAGCACACTGACTGATTCTTAGCTTGTTGTATTCTTACACGACTGGTGTTTGAAACTTGATGGAACAAATGTACTTACTTAACTGTAATGCTTAGTTTCAATGAGATGTTACAATAAAGCAATACTACTACAGAGGAATCTACAGAAGAAAAAGAATCAAAACGGAAACACTCATGTGCAGGCAATCATTTCGTCCTCAAAAGAGGATGATCGCTCCGCCATAACTAAATTAAGTAATTAGATAAAGAAAAGAAAAAAACGGCCATTGAAAACAACAAAAAAGAAATCACATCTATTTTTCAATTTATAAAAGAAACAAAAATACGTTTAAAAAACTGTGCAAGTACAGCAAACCTATAGTACAGTATATTACACGTATAACAAAAACATTTAAATACAGTACGGTGTTATCAATAGAAATCCTGAGAGTTGTCCGTTCCTGGTTCCCAGATGGCCATTTGTAGGCATATGGGTGAACCTCCCCCACCCTTCTTCTGTTTGAGGGCATCATCGTCCTAGCCAGGTCAACTGAAAGTCAGCTTAAAGTCAGTCGTCTGTAGATCTTCTCTTGGAGAAGTTTATTATATCCACAAATGTTTACTGAATGTGACTTCTCATATTACTCTCCATATATATATATAAAAAAAAATGTTGAGGACAGAATCATGATTGCTATATGGTTGTTGAAACCAGCGTTTTTGTTTGTTTTTCTTTTAAATGGAGGGGCACTGTTTTCAAGTTGGGATAAAATACAACGTAGTGCAAAGATGACACAGGAACCTGCATGAGGAAACTGATGGCATTGGAAATGTCACAGTTCGACAGGGAACATCACTATAAGTATTACTTCTATACAAGATTGTCAAAAAAAAAAAAAAAAAAAAAAAAAACAGCACCGACGGGCGATGTCCTCCGTGTGACGGCGTGTAAAGATGGATTCATGGCTGATGGACGAGGATTCGATTAGCACACAAGCTAGGCAAACACCCCCCACTTGTTTATAGTTTGTGTTCTCCAGGAGGGTGCTTCGTAAAGTTTGCAGTTAAGGACAATCGAAGTGGAGAGTGATTCAGTGCAACGCTCCGTAAGACTTTATAAGAGATCTTCATCGGGGACAAAACAGTACGTGATTCCGACGCCCGACGTCTAAGCCACACCACAGGCACAATGACATCCTAAAATGATCTGCACTCGACGACGCGTCGCTTCTCAAGTCTACACCCATGTGACAGCCACATCATCATCATTTAGGAACCCTACATGATTCACTAGCAAGATAACCAGCACCCAAAAAAAACAAAAAAACAATTAATGCACTTTCACTAAGGTAATATAATATAACCTAATAGCCTTATCACAGTTCCATGAGTTATTGCTACCAGAAACTTCTTTTCAACGTCCACCCATCAACTAAGCAAAGAGCTCAAATGCTTTTTGGCATTTAAGAGGAAGGCTCTTTCAACCCCCCTTTTTTTTCAAAGGAAGAGTATGATCAGGTCAAAGAAAAACAGGCAAACCCAACAACAGCAGCAGCAGCAAGCTTTTCAAAGGTTTTGCTAAATCAACGCAAAAGCCTGAAACATGTCCCTTTACTCCTAAATCACATGTCCCTGCAGGTGCTACTGCGCTGAACCTGTTCGCTGGTCTGAACTTCCACTTCAACTTTGCCACACACATTTGACTCGGTCCTCATTTCTCCAATGTGGAGAGTGAATATTCTAACTTTTCAATGAAGTCGTTCTAGGCTTTGCGACACAAAATGGAGGTCGACCTCGGGAGATGGAGGCTATGAGCCCCCACGCCACTGGATCTCAAACGACGAAAACAAAAGACGCTCAAAAAGCCACACATAGTGTATTGTTTGACACACTGACGGGACGCTTTTGTGAGGGAAGAGAGGGTGTCGTAAAAAATATATATCACACATGCTTCAAGCTTCAAAAAAATACTACGGTCATCTAAATCACGAGCACACTTCAAATTAAAAGTTGTCCACAAAAACGGTGGCGACTTGAGCATAGAATTCAACGAAAAAAGAAAACAAAAAAAAACACACAACCTTCCTCAATCAGAGCTAGCAACCTACTAATGAGCTACAGTGCTCATCTTACCCGTATGAATATATAGTATATATAGTTATTTATATATATAAATTTTCACTTTATGCTGACACGTAGCATCCATATATCCGGAGGGCACTTTTCTCTTACCAAAGCCCTCATTTGCATGCTTATCACTTGTAAAAATCCTTACCCTATATATGTATGTCAAATAAAAATGGAACAACATGGCTCAACAACAAGCAAAAAATATGATAATTGCACTTATGATTCATTGTACGGTTCTGTTAAACAAGCATCAAGTGTGGGTAGTTGGTGCTGTCTGGAAAGAAAGAAAAAAAAATACTGCAATCTTTAAAAGCACCCCCAATTTGATCATGTTAAACCGAAGTTTGAACCACTTAAGACTTAAGCGATAATGGTCCTTGTGGCGCACACCTAAGGTAGCACCAGGCACAAGGCAGGCAGGACCACCACACGACTCCTCATCTGCCTCCAAGATTGGATTCACAAAAAAAAACGTTTCTAACTTAGCTACCTCAAAGCACTTTCTGTAGACACTGAGGGTACAGTTTGGCCACCACACATTCAAAATGGCGGCCCAAATCCCAGAGGCGGTCGGGCGTCTCGTAGACCTTGGTCCAAACGTCCGCCTCGTCGTCGTACTGGTAAAGGGAGTTCTTGCGGCTGGTGCGGAACACGTGCTCCTCCACCATGACCTGCGTGGCCCGTACGAACAGGTGCAGCTTGCCCAGCAGTGGCATGGCCTTGATATAGGGGCTTGTGGCTTGGTCAAAGGGCAGATCTTTCTTGCGGCTCCAGCTGTTCTGCTCAATGTCAAAGACCTCCACGGTGAAGGTGCGCTGGTGGTTCCTGCAGATGCCGGCAATGTAGTAGATGCAGTTCTTGTATAAGGCAGCCAGACCCTGGCTCCGAGGGACACTCATCGGGGCCAGGTGACCCCAGTAGTCCTTACGGGGGTCAAAGCAGAAGAAATATTCACCTGTGGCAAAACAAGGGGGTGTAATATAGAGTTACAATCAACTTGTCTAATCATCTACTTTCTAACAGATATATTTGTCACATTAACATCTAATCACATTTATGTTCAGTTTCTGATCATTTTTAAGGAACAAAGAAATTATGACATTATCACAATCATCTTCTGTCCATTTTAGAGATTGCGTAGTAGCAGTTTCCTAGCCTAAACTCACCTTGAAGGACATAGATGCGGTCTCTGTACTCCACAGCGCTGTGAAACTCCATGGCCACTGGCATGGGACTGACCGCTGTCCAGCAGTTGTCCCTGGCATCGTAGCACTCTACTGACTTTAAGGCGTTTCGCCCGTCCCCCTCGTACACGCGGCCCCCCAGTGCGTAAAGCTTCCCGCAGCAGTGGATCAGCCGGCAGCCGATCCTGGCCCTCAGCAGAGGCGCCCGCGGAAGCCACCGGTTGCCCGCGTGCTCGTACTGCCAGAAGTCACTCTCTGCCCGATGGTCTATGGACACCTCGCTGTTGCTGGGCCGGTAGCCTCCGGCGATGTAGATGTCGTTCTCCGAGGACACCAGGATGCCCACCTCTCGGAGGTCGTTGGGCGGCTTGCACAGCTTGAACACCCTGCCGGTGGCCGTGTCCAGGCAAGGCACCGTCTGCTTCTTCCCTGAGTGTTTGTGAGCGGCATCGAAGCAGATGACCATCTCGGAGGCGGTCATGCCCAGGCGCTGGGGGCAGCCGTTGGTGCCGTTGAGGCGGGCTTTGGTCTCGGCGGGGTCCTTGGACAGGGAGAGGGCACACGCGAAGGAGGCGGGTATCCGACTGAGGAAGGCCTCGTCCAGTAAGGGCAGACGGATGCACTGGGAAAACACCTCGGCCAGGTGGGCCTCGCGGCTCAGCCGATCGTGCTCCAGCCAGCGGACGATGCTCTCGTACACGTGCTCTTCCTTCTCCACGTTCAGGTCGTCGTTGTTCAAAATGCTGACTAGCTGCTCCTTGGTCATCTGCAGGAACTCCTGCTCCCGTGACACACACAAGAACTAGCACAGAAACACAAGAAGAGTTTCAGCTTCTGAGCAGCAAAAGACGGCTCACAAAAATACTCGGGAAAACATTGTTATGAGAGCAGAATAAAAAACAATGTCTTGTAGGGATGCACGGTGATATTGGCACGGCATCGGCCGATAAGGTTTTAAAAAGAAATATCGGCGTTGCTCTCAAACAAACATTTCATGTCGGTAAGACAGGCCGATAAAATTGCGCTTTAATGATGCCCAAAACCTTGATGCTAGACTAAGTTGAAGTAGTTTTCTTATTTTGCCCAGTGAACATGTAAAAGCATTGCATTTATGTCTGCATCAGCTAGTGGGCTATCATGATAAGAGCAGGCATAATAATGTGTTCATTCCACTACAGGAGAGACTTGATGTTCTCTGAAATTAGGTGGGGAAAAATATGCATATATATATATATCAGTATCGGCAATTGGCCAAAAGAGTTGGAAAATATCGGCATATCAGCCAAAAAAAATCCGATATCGTGCATCCCCTACTTTCTTCCAAAAATATTGAGCAATTTAGTAGAGTGCAATCGTATCACAAGACAATGCAGTAAGATGTTTAGAACCCAATGCTATGCTTATAGTTCAACCAACCTTTTTGCGGATGTAGTCTTGTGAGCGTTCCTTCAACTCCTGATGACCATAGGCGTCAGCAAACATATAGACCCCGATGCAGTTCTGGGGGTCGAGGCGGCTGATCATGAACTGGGCACACTGGTCCTGCAGGGCGGGGATCTGGAAGATGCTGGCTGCCGTGAACAGGGCCTGGACATTGGACTCAGAAAGCGTCACCCTGGACGTGTAGGCGTAGTCTAGGACGAGGTGCATGGATTCCGATTCCACCCCAACAATTCGGACTTCACGCTGGCTGCTCTCTGTAAGGCCACTGGTGAACATGGACCTGGTGGTGGTAGGAGCGGGGAGACGCACACACATCATCAGTTTATATGCAACGATTACATTCCGATTCCAAAGTGCTTACATTGGACAACTGTTTCAAAACAATTATTTTGCGCATTATTTATTCATTCAGCCCAGAGCAGTTTGATTGTGAGTAGAACCATGTAAAGCGTTCATATTTCTGGGGTACTGAATCATGGAGGTGATGCTTTGAATGCGAGATCAATATGAAATGTAATTTTTATGATTTGAACCAATTTATATTTGATGGGCTAGCATTTGTTTTGTATCGACCATCACCATACAGTATTTGCATATATATTGTTTTTAAATCATTACATAATTGTACTATTTCCAACTGTTCATCATGCACAACTCCCATTGTGTCTTATGTCTTCTGCTGTCAATGCTGGAAAACACGTTACTTGCAACTTTTTCATTCATACATTTGTGCTCACTATGTCTGCGCTTGATGAATGATGTGTATATAAAACCCTTTTGCTATCATTTAGTTGAATGAAATCTAATATAATTTGCACCATTGTCTGAAGCAGGTTAGTAGCAAGAATACATTAGCAGACAAACTTAGGAGTACTCATCTGCATTTCTCAGATGACCTCCTGTCAGTGGTTCTCAAACTTTTTCATGTCAAGGACCCAAACTGACACAAATTAGACCACAGAACAGACCTACATTTGATATGAATTTGTCCCAGGTTCCCCGCATCTGATAAGACTTTTGCTTTTAGATGTTTTATTACAGAAAGTGTATGAAACTCATGGCCAAAATAGTCATGCATTCTGTCATTGTGTTTCGGATGGAATTATAGTGAAAATAAACAACCCCCCTTTTTGCTGGGGACCCCCTGGAACCCCTGGGGGTCCAGGGGGACCCCGCAATGAATAACAAAAATATTTTTCACAAAAGCCACCCACGCATTCACACTCAGCATGAGATTGTTTTGTCTTGATCAGTCAATTCTTAAAATCAATTCCAACTGGAGTGATTCTAGAATTGGCTATATATACCGTCTCTCTGTTTACCACCAGTTAAATCCTAGCTGCTGTATTTTGAACAAGCTGAGACATGAAAGTGACTTTTGAATAGAAACAGTTGCAGTAGTCTGTTTCGAGATTAAACTAAAACATGGCTGACCTCTACTACAGCTGTGGAGCATAAAATGCATTCTAGTATTTGATATGTTTCTAAATTGCAAGTAGCAGGGCGCATCCAACCTCTTTACTTGTTCTTCAAGTCATGTCATTTTCAAAAATTAGTTAAATTACTCAGGCCGAATGATTACATTATTGATGTGATTCAGTCAGTAAGAAAAACTATACTTTTCATACTTAATCTACAGTAGCCAAAACTAGCCAATATAAAGAAGGGGCTATCATATCTCCTTCAAAAAAGAAGTGAAATAGGCAACTTAGTAGGCATTCTCTGAAAAACATGTGAAACATCAAAACGTTTCCTACCTAAAATATGGGCTGATTGCAGCAAGGACATTTCGGTGACAGGAGAAGGTCTTGCCATGGTCCACTTCTACAACAATGTCTGTGAGCTGTGCTTCATCGTACAAGGCTTTGAGCTGCTGAAGGATGTTACAGGCATGAACAGCATCTACCCCGTTGTAGTTGGTGCTTGGAGGTGTCCCATTTTGTACTTGTAACAGCTTCCCTACCTCTGAAACAAATACGCAGAGAGGAAAGAGAAGGAAAAGATCAGCATAGCACCTTCAGACATATCAATAAATACAGGAATGAAGACAGGACATGAGGACAACAATTAGATATTCCTATTCGTTATTCATTATGGCTAAAGCGGAAAACATGCGTGTGCGTCAGACGGCGGCAGCGCCAGCGAGTCATATGTACTCGAACGTCGTTGGCTGCAGTACACCTCCGAAACACTGGGTGGCTTGTGGTGCACTCATGTCCATTACATAATGCAATTGTGTTGTTTACCAAGAACTTGCAATCGTGGCGGCTAGGGATGGGCAGGAGTACTCTGGTTGTCGAGTACTCGTTCATAACGTTACTCCTCTATTCAAGTAACATTTCTAGCATTTGAGTACTCGCACTTTAACAAAGGAGGGGGAAATCCCAGATGCAAATGAGACAGACACAGCTTCTTCATAATGCAGGCCTATGTGTGAACAGTCCCTACACAGCAGACTACACACCCCTGCTCTATTATTACCATAGTAATAGATATTCTTACAGGCCTATAGCCTATGATATCTTAACGTAGCCAAACTTTGGTTCCGCTTGTTTCCCCTCGAACACGGACCACCCGTATTATTATGTAAAACAGGATGCTATTATTAATTACGTTAATAAACAAGTACTCGAGTACTCAATCATTAGTTAATGAGAGTACTCGAATATTGAAATTACTTAAAATGATCATCCCTAATGGCGGCCAAGATCTCCTCTGCTAGTCTTTCCTTGAGTGGCTCCATATCCTCCTCATCTTGCCCCCTCACAACAACAACAACAACAACAACAACAACGTCTCACAGCAAGTATGTTGGCGGGTATACGTATGTGGCCCAAGGCAATAGCCAAATCACAGCTCTCGTGCTGTTTACGTCACGTCCGCGTCGACGCCGCAGAGTCAGATTTTCGAGGAGCTGCACGCCAGCCGCAGCACACCCCTCAACGAATACGGCAAAGGCTTTGACGCACAAGCCTGTAAAGGCTTTAGGAGTCCAAACAATATTTGTAAACATGCTCAACACAAGACAACAATCCATAGAATTACATGCATGCCTGCGGATCCAATCAGTTAACAAATCTGGAGCCAATTTAATTGTAAGTTAATATTTCAAAGGATAATGGGACAACTAGCATGGAGCATTTTCGAAAATGTATATTTCTGGACTAGCCAATACAAAAATTAAGCATATTAGTAAAATGATGGGCTCAATTATGGGCTAACTTGCTAACCTCCACTGGCAGCCATTCTCCTCCCCAGTCTGTTCTGTGTGTAATAGCTCCAAGCCCTTTAACTGATGCTATCACAAATGAGTTTTCTTTTTCTGGTTTCTAAGTTGTTCGTGTTCAGATCGATTGGTTGGACTGACACGCCACAGGAGTAACATAATGGGCCTATAAACTCCTAAATTGAGTGGTGCCCCCCAGTCAGTCATAGCGGAGAAGACACGTTTCGTATCACATAATGTAATCACAAGTTACAGAAATACAACAGCTATACACCACCTGTAATATGTCACTATATCACAACTGTTAAGGGTATTAACAGAGTAACGTTAATGTTAGATGTCTCGCGATGTGGAGTGCTAACGTTACAATAACTAGTTGACAGAACAAAGACTCGCGGTGAGTGAATTAAAAAAAACTTGGCTAACGTCTCGCCAGGTGGTAGCTAACGTTAGCTAATAATCATTGAAACGAGACCGAAGTAGCAGACTGGGTAGCTACTTAGATGGCAAGTAAACTTAAAGAATTCTAGGTAGCTACTCATAAGTTACATACAGATTCGTCAGAATGCTTGTTTGTCACAAAAAGAGTCCCCCGACGAACGAAACAGATCTGCCAAAGTGTTAGCGTTTACGTTTAGCTAAACGTTAACGTTGACTTGCAGGTTTAAGGCGTTAGCTGGAAGCTAACCACCAAGCTAATATTAGCAAGCTCTCATTGACATAACATTACACCACAATGAAAATATAAAAGGACGATGAAAAGCCTAGTTTTTATGGCTAAAGTTTAATAGAGTTTCATATTCCATTTAGCTCAATGTCTAACGTTAACGGTTAGCCAATTATTGTCGATAACAACAACCCATAACTATAACTTATCAAACATTGTCTCTTGTCAAAAACAAGTGTTTACACAATCAGCTGTGGGTGCTAGCTTGCAAAGCTGCCGAAAGTTAGCCCAGACAGCTAACGTTAGCTGCATAGCCAGGCTAACGAAAAAGCAACACTTTGGAAGAGTCGCATAGAGCTTGACCCGTTTTAGCAATAACACAACTCGTCACGACTCGTTCCTTTGGTAAGGCTGTACGACTAGTTTTCGTGTACATAAGACGACACAAATGATAACTTTAAAATTCGTTATTTGAGTTTGATTAGTACACAAAAGCAATGAAGATTTGCTAACTTGCTAACCTCCACTGGCAGCCATTCTCCCCAGTCTGTCTCGGGGCAGACCGAGAAACGTCAGTGTACAGAGCCCCGGAAACAAGCAGCAGCCAATCACCAGAGGAGCGAGTATCTCGTAGCCAATCAGATTTCTTTCCTCTGAAATAGGATAAAGTTGATATGTGGACAAATTAGTCGCATAATTAAAGTAACGTTATTACAGACGACGACAGTCAACAACATCCCGAATCAAAGTGCAAAATGCACACTGCAGCACATTCTCATCAGACCTGTGTCCATAGCTCATGGGCACAGTGGCAGTTGCAAGAAACCAGCAAAAATGACTTCTAATTTCCCCCCACATTCTTATTTAACTATTTTACAACATTTTAACCCAGTAGCCCTATAATAATGATGTGTGAGCCTTGGAAGCAGTTTTTTCTTTTTTCGCTACTAGGCCAGCACCTGTTAAAAACATTCATTGGGATGTATGTCTCTGCTTGTTCACAATGACAGTTGATATTTTGGCATAGCTCTACCTACTGGCAAACACAAAAAGCTGTTTATCTCGAGAACCGTTCAGCCAATCGACTTCAAACTTGGGCAGTCTGCTTAGGGGGGCTGATGGAGTGCCGAATATCGTGCAATTTGGTATAGCGCCACCTACTGCTACTGGCAACACAAAAAGTGGTTTATCTCGAAAACCATTCTCCGATCGAGGTCAAACTGGAGGAGTGCACTGCTGGGAACCGCCCAGAACACACACACACAACACAATACCGACTGTAGTCCCAACAAACTAGATAATTTCTATTAATAAAAGGGAGCAAGTGATTGCGATTTTTGTCCTGGACGTGATGTCACTCAACTGGAAGTGATGTCATCAGTGATGTCACTTGTACATTGTGACATCACTGATTATGTCATTGTGACATCATCAGCAATGTCATAAGAGCAGTTGTGATGTCATCAGTGATGTGAAGTTGTGACATCATCAGTGATGTTAACAATGTCTATGACATCATCAGTGAT
>NC_139649.1:7343442-7345942 GCF_964638095.1 Poromitra crassiceps
GGGTGGCACTCAGCTTGTGGTGCTCAAAATGGCAAAAACATACATATGAAAAAATCAACAGCAATGTCTCTTTCCAGAAATAATGACCCGGTTACCCAAGATAACACTTGTGAGCAGTTTCATGTAGGAACTAACTAGTAGCTAGTGGGTGTAGTTCAGTCTAAAGAAAATAGTTCCTTCATGAAACTGGACACAACCAGCTTTGTGGATTATCTTGAATAACCGGGCCATGATTTCTGGAAAGAGACATTTGCTGTTGAGTTTTTCAAATGTATGTTTTTGTCACTTCGACCACCACAAGCCGAGTGCCATCTAGTGCCATTGTATTTGAGAGAAGGCAGAAATCTCTGCGGCCGATATCTCCAAAACTAACACAAAATGATCTAGGTGGACAAATAGCACTACAGGTGAGAGGAAAAACATGTATTTTGGATTTTAGGGTGAGCTGGCCCTTTAACCATTTATGCTTTCATGGATTAAGATGGAAAGGCAAGACCCTGATTTAGCAGAGATGCGCCCCAAAAATTAAATGTCCCCTTTTCATCCGTTTGAAACGGTGTTGAAAGTGTAACGGCGCTGATATAACGCTGGATCAAAGCTCGTCTCTTTAAAGAGACCAGTGACCTGTAGGAAGCTTGTAGGTTCACATTGCCTGTAAGTTTGGGGACAGTGTGGTCGGCTGGGTGACCGTGTGCATCGTCTGCCCTTCAAGTTGTAAAAGCAAACAAATAAGGACTGCGCCGCCTCCCACTGTGAGGTCGCCTCATTCGTTCCACTTGTCCGGCTGATGGATTTGGTTTTATAAAATTTGGCTTTTTTTAGCCGCTCTCTAATTAGTGAAGGGAGGGGGAAAAAAACACATGCAGTCCACACATTTTGTCCAATTTGACTAAGCTTCTAGCCTCTTTTTCTCTCCTTCTAAATCGTCCTCCGCTGGTCTCTTCTTCACAGGCCCGTGCGTCCAGCAGCAGCAGCAGCAGCACGGTTGAGCTCTCTCCACGCCGGGCCGAGCCGGAACAGCCGCGAGGCTGCAGACACCCAGCTGGGAGGTCTGGGGCTCTAATAGCAGAATCGGATTAGAGGACTCCCCCCCCGCCACACACACACACACACACACTGGCACACACACACACACACACACTGACACACACACCCTCCTCCCCCCCGCTGTGTGCCGCCATGCACCCGTGTGTGAAAGCTCTGCCTGTCATCAATATGGAGGCGGAGGCGGTGGCGGTGGGAGATCCATCAGCAAATCCGATTGCACGCAGAGGATTCTGAGGTCCTGGCAGAAAAGACCGGGATGAGCTTTTTTCTCTCTTCCCACTTTCCTTTGACATTATTCCCGGTTTCCCAGGAGAGTCTTCTCCATCATGTCAATGTAATGTAGCACACAGAGGCAATCATGCAGCCTCCCTCCCCGGGCCTGCGGGCGCCGGCCTGCTCACACGACAAAACGCAGCTTTAGCACTGAATCATCTCACCCCCATGGCTGCCACACCACCAGTCTATGGGAAGGTTTTCCACACAATATGGGGAGCAGATCCCTCGTGGTGCGGGCTGCATGCTGTTGTGTGTATCCCCCTTGGTTGTCTGGGGGAGTTTGATCCCCTCCTCCCTCCCCTTCCTATTTGAAGAGCTTCTGCCTCAGACCTGTGCTCGTGTCAAGTCAGTCCACGTGGAAAAAGACCTCAGTTTTGGGTGTGATGTTACCTGCAGACACCTGCTGCTGGAACGTTTGGACTCATGAGGCCTGGTCATTCACTCACTGCAGAGTGCACACAGCAGACACAGCAGCCATGCTGCTGGGATGTATGCCGCACTGCACTGCTGAGGAAGAGCATGCTGCTGGGATGTATGCCGCAGCACTGCTGAGGAGGAAGAGCATGCTGCTGGGATGTATGCTGCAGCACTGCTGAGGAGGAAGAGCATGCTGCTGGGATGTATGCCGCAGCACTGCTGATGAGGAAGAGCATGCTGCTGGGATGTATGCCGCAGCAATGCTGAGGAGGAAGAGCATGCTGCTGGGGATGTATGCTGCAGCACTGCTGAGGAGGAAGAGCATGCTGCTGGGATGTATGCTGCAGCACTGCTGAGGAAGAGCATGCTGCTGGGGATGTATGGCGCAGCACTGCTGAGGAAGGGCATGCTGCTGGGATGTATGATGCAGCACTGCTGAGGAGGAAGAGCATGCTGCTGGGATGTATGCCGCAGCAATGCTGAGGAGGAAGAGCATGCTGCTGGGACGTATGCCACAGCACTGCTGAGGAGGAAGAGCATGCTGCAGCACTGCTGAGGAAGAGCATGCTGCTGGGATGTATGATGCAGCACTGCTGAGGAGGAAGAGCATGCTGCTGGGATGTATGCTGCAGCACTGCTGAGGAGGAAGCGCATGCTGCTGGGACGTATGCCACAGCACTGCTGAGGAGGAAGAGCATGCTGCTGGGATGTATGCCGCAGCACTGCTGAGGAGGAAGAGCATGCTGCTGGGATGTATGCC
>NC_139649.1:7350942-7373442 GCF_964638095.1 Poromitra crassiceps
TTCTGCGGAGCTCCATGGTTATGCAGAGCTCCATGGCTATGCAGAGCTCCATGGTTATGCAGAGCTCCATGGCTATGCAGAGCTCCATGGTTATGCAGAGCTCCATGCCTATGCAGAGCCCCTCCATCGTAAACAAAGCCTATTCATGAGCTGGGAGATGAGGCCCATGCCTTCATTTGTATCAGGGGGAGAATAATTACCCTCATGCAATGAATCTATCCCCCACGTCCATTCATTCATTTTACATGTGCGATAATAAGGCAATCTGTTTAAGAAGTCGTCTATTTCTTCCTCCTATTTTTTGTCACTCATTCATTCACATTTCAATGTAATATTATGGATTGCAATGGGAAAATCTCATATTCCTCATGATGATGAGCGTAAATTTGCATCACTCTCCCAATTCAGCAGAAGCCTGGTCTTTAATCTCTTGGCTGCATCACAATCACTCAGTATTAGGGAGCACACAGGGTTTTCGTGCACAGAAATACTTAGTCAACGAACATTTCCAATTTCGCTAAAATATACTTTAATATGACAAGAGATTACAGATACACATTTGTTGTATAAAGACGTGTGGGATTGTGGGATTTGATGTAGCGTATATCTGAGTTTGTTAAAAGAGAACACACAAAAATGAACGTTAAAGACTGTGAAAAGTTCAAAACTGTGATCCAAATTAAATGTGTAAAGAAACAACAAAACATAACGTAAATATTACTAATTGATTTAAAGGGCACAAGAGAATGTCAGATGTTATGCAGCAGATAAATATGAGTGTTGCATTTTTTTTTTGCTCGGTGAAGATGTCTGTATTTCACTGTTTGTAAGCATAAAATTAAAACAGATTTTGGGTTACAGCATCTGAGAATCATGGAATGCTCATTTTCCAATCTGGAAGTCCCACTTTCATAATAACTGCATAATAGATTGGATGGATAGGCCTAACTGATGAGGAATTACAGGTTTAAATGTTTTGTCATTTGTGCTTCTAGTTAACATGATATCTTGCAAAAAGTGCATTTTGATTGGTTGAAATTCGACAATTACTATGTAAAAATGTTTGCGACAGGCAGCAATGTGAAAATACCCAAACCTTCAAACACAACTGGGTGGTATTCTGCGGAAGAGCAACATTGCCATCTATCATCTAGAAATAGAATAGCAGCCATACAAAAAAAATTCATTATTTCACAATTCATAATCGTAAGACATACAGACAATTTTTCTCAGAATGGCCAACCCATTTTTATAATATTTATTTAGCTAAAACTCTAAGTATGGGTGTCTTATCTGCCTTTATGCAGTGCTAGTGAAAATGTAGCTTTAGGTAGTTGAGTCAATGAGTAAGTCACTGTGAAGACAAAGCAAGCTTATCCCTCACGAGGCTTATAAACTGACCCTAAGGAGGGCAAACACCCCCCAACCATCATGATCCCTATTGGTCGTGAATGTCCCCTCCCTCCCATCCACTCTGCCCTGACTGACAGCCTGATGATGGTCTACTAACAGATGCACAGCCTTCTGTGGGAATACTGTCCTGTACTGTGAGCCTGGGATTTATTCCTCAGGCCTGCGTTGAGATAGTCTGGGATGCATATAGTCTATTTGCATGGGATTCGGTGGTGCTGCCATGAAGTCAAATGATAATACCGCTTTTGCTGCCGGGTCCGAAAGTCCCACTAGGCGCCTATATAGCGTGAATGTGATTTCATTTCTCCGGGCTAATATAGCGCAGGGTGTAGCTTTATGGAGTGGTCCTCCTGCCCTGTGTGAGAGATGACAGGAGGGGGTGCAGATGATTAAGCGCGTGTCTGATATAGCAGTGTGTTTGTTCTGCTGCCTGCTGGGCTTATAGCAGTGGTGACATCACAGTCAGAGAGTGGTGTGTGATGTATGGCCATTCATTTTATTGCCACACACGCAGAAGAAGGCACATCCTTTATGCACACACAGGAGGAATACACGTGGCGCTGAAGGCCACGGCGTCGTGCTGATTGAGAGAGATGGCTCCCTTCCTTAACCATAATTTCATGCATAATGTCACAGATTTGGATGCTCCACAGGCCGGCTGTCCTCCTCTGAATCCTATAACTCCTCGCTCAGAGCGGTTTATTTTCCGAGACGCCTCGGCAAATCAAGCCCCTAATTAATCGGAATGACGCATCGATTGCAACCTCCTTCTCCCCTTTCCTTGTTTTCCATTTTCATGAGCGATACCCGCGTGGAAATAGAAGCACAATCCACGGAGAGAAAAATCCCCCAGAAAAGAAGACTACAGATTATGACTATTTCAGATGTAGCGTTTGATTGTGTTTGTGCACACACAGTTCAGTATCATTTCGGTTATGCTACAGTTATGCAGTTATCTATGAATATGAATATTTTTTCATCAGAAAAAATAAACTCATTCAAGACAAATTCATGTTAAATAAACTCGCAGCAAGTTTCCCTGCTTCTGAAACCAGCTCTGCTACATCTCGCTCTTCCTCCCTCCCTCCCTCCCTCCCTCCCGCTCTCTCCCTCCATCTTTTCACTCCTCAGCTCTAACAGCCCTTGACAGCTGGAGATGAAATAGAAATTTCGATATCAAACACCTACACAAAGGAGGGGTGACCTTTGATCAACGGGGCCGTTTGATGTTGTGACATGAAATTTGCATGGCGGCGGGCGGGAGGCGGGGCAGCGGACGCTACTGCGAGGGAATAATGGCTGCCCGCGCGCTGTCAGGTGAGCCGCGAAGGTCAAGGGCCTTTTAGGAAAGAACAAGCCCTCTAATCCCCCACCAGGGGCACCGCGCGCGCCATTTGATGTTCAATACATCGAAATAGAACGGAACACGAACAGCGGGTGCTAACGGAACACTGGCTTCTGCTAACGGAATTCAAAACCATTATGCGTTTTTGTGTTTAGAAAAACAACCTGGCCTGTTTCAGGAGATGATGTTCCACCTGTCAGACGTAGCGGGCTTCGCCGCCTCTGGCTGAAACAAACCAAGTCAACTCGAGTCAAGTCAAGTCAGGTTTATTTGTAAGGCTATAGCCCTAATTCACAGGCATGTCTCAGAGGGTTTTACAGAGAATGTGTCTAGCTAAGTCTAGCAGCAAACAGGATTGAACAATCTTAGAGAGAGGGGGGGAGAGGGAGGAGGGAGGGGGATAGAGAAGGGAGAGAACAGGGGGGAGAAGGGAGAGACACAACAGAACAAAATAGAGTATACTGGGGCTGGGCGATACGGTTACAGTACGAGACGAGACGATACGATACGATACGATATTATACCATACAAATGCGATACGATACGATACGATACGATGAGTCTGGTCGTTCCACAGCCCAAACTCTCTTGCTATAAAGCAGTTGAATCCAGTGCAGTGTTTACCTGGCACGGACAGGTGATGATGCCCTGGCCCTTCGTGGTCTGTGCTGGCCCTGCTCTTCCCTGTGGCTCTCCACCCCCCTGGCCCCTGGCCCCTGGCCCCTGGACAAGGACGGCTGCCCTCGTCTCTGAGCTTTTAGCTCTGTCCTCAGCCTCTTCTTCGTGTTATGTGATGTTGGGGTAGGCTAAGGTAAAGTTGTACAATAGCTAGTTTCTCTTGCTAAAATCTGCTCTTACCTCCCTTGTATTTTTTCCACTATGCTTGTCTGTGATAATACTAGCAATGTCGCGCGCTACTCGCGCTCACGATCTCGAGGGTGGAGAGACTCTGGAGGCCATTTTAAACTCTCAGGTGTGTGGTGGCTCGTTTCAGAGCGTACATCACACAGCTCCAGTCCCAATGTTGTCTATTGATCTGGATGTTGTCTATTGATCTGGATGGGCCCGATCAGTGGAGCTCTGAAGCTATTTCATTATTCAAGCTGGCACGTCACTTTTCCTGCTCGGTGCCGTACGAGGAGAGGTCCAGAAGAAACCTGCTGTCACTCCCACTGACCATCTCTCATCTGGCCTTCAGCTCTCAGCCTCATTAGCTGCAGCACAGGTGAGGAAACCAGAGGAGAGGAGAGGAATCAAAAGGAGAGGAGACAGACACGCACGCGCATGCACACACACACACACACGCATGCGCGCACACGCACGCACGCACGCACACATGCACATGCGCACACACACACACACGCACGTGCATGCACGCACACACACACACACACACACACACGCGTGCACGTGCGCACGCACACACACATGCACACACACGCGCACACACACACACACACACACACACACACACACACACACACACACACACACACACACACACACACACTATATGAACAGGTCTGCTGCAGTGTGTACTCCAATCATTTGATCTCATTTCAGGCAATATCATCACCTTTCCTCCTTTCTGTAGCTAATCAATATTTCAGTTACATTTTTGTTCCCAATTTCTGTGTGCTGCCATATTATATATATATGCATTGGAAAAGATTTTGTAACACGCGAGAGCCAGATGTGTTCCTTTAATTCATTCATGAGAGGGATTGATCCCAATTTTGACGATTTGGGTCGAGGTTATTTAAAGGAGAATTCCGGTGTTTTTTACAACCTTGACCTTATTTCCAGCTCTGTCGCTTTAGAACTCAGCCTGAACAGACATTTTTGAAAGCGATTTCAAAATGAAGTTAGAACGCGCCGTGAAACGCCCTGGAACAGGGGCGGACTGGGATTGTAATTCAGGCCGGGCATTAGATACCAAGCAGGCCGATATGGGCCGACGTGCGTGCCGGCGTCCGAAGGGCGGCGGCGAAAAATTTGGGCGGTTTGAAGCCCAATTTGGGCCGTTTGAAGCCAGATTTGGGCTGTTTGAAGCCCGATTTGGGACATTTGAAGCCCAATTTGGGCCGTTTGAAGCCAGATTTGGGCTGTTTGAAGCCCAATTTGGGCCGTTTGAAGCCAGATTTGGGCCGTTTGAAGCCCAATTTGGGCCGAGTCCAATTTTACAATGAGATGCACCCACTTTAACCCTGAATAAAGTAATAAAACCACTAGTAAACCAGTAGGCGGCGCCTGGCCTGCTGTTCAGTGAGTGGCCTGACTGGGGGCACCAAAAAAAAAAAAAAAAAAAAAAAAAATCTTTTGCAGGCCAGGCCAGGCCAGGCCACCGGGCATTTGCCCGACGTGCCCGATTATGCAGTCCGCGCCTGCCCTGGAATAAGGTCCAGGTTGTAAAAAACGGAATTCTCCTTTAAGTATATAGTGAAATTATCACTGTGTGGTTTAGTTGCTCCAGCGCAGTTATCCCAGCCATCATCACTCCATCATTCTTCTTGCATTGTTCTCTCTTATTGCTTGTGTCTGGTAGATGAGTCTGTTTCATCTGAATCATCTCACCCACGCAGGAGAAACCGAGAAGTACCCAGATGCCTGCAGGTCCTGCAATGTCTTAAAAACCACTTCAACTTAAACCTAACTAAACAGACAAACACTGTAGAATATAGCAATCACTCTTATGGTGACTTTGTCACTGAGTCAGAGTGACACCTCATATATGATTGCTGAATAACCTTTGTCCTTCTCCAGTTGTAATAAAGGCACTTTCTCTCTCGCTGAAAGTAGGAATCATTCTGCTAGGACGGATATCCACTCCCAACAAATCAAAACCAAATCACAGTTCACCAAGAACCTCTTATCTCTCATGTCTGAGACATCCTTTATGCATCTCAATAATAATCTCCCACATGTAAAAAAAAAAAAAAAAAAAAAAAAAAGCCCAAGTATGCTCCAATCTATTATTGCATTAGCTCACTTGCCATATTTCCTGACATCAGTATGAGGTAACTGCTGAGCCTCACGGAGAGAGAGACACTCGGGAGTTTGCTGGCCTGATCGATATTTTTTGTTCCCTGTAATTATCTCACCATTACCCTCATTCATTATCTCACCATTACACTCATTAATTACACTTTCAAGGCTCATTTCCAGTGATGGTCGCAGCTGCCCAGTCTGAGGATGGATCCAGAGAGGGGTGGAGGGTGGAGGGTGGGAGAGGGTCGAGGGGAACGTGAGGCCTGAGGAATACTCTGTCTCTCCGTCTGAGGCCGTCTGCCTACTCGCAGGGGGTAAAATGCAAGCGTTCCGTCATCTGAGACTCCACCAAGTGGGAAACAAACGAGGTCTTTGGTGGCCCAAATCGATAGGTTCCTCTGACGGGGCCAAATTTAGAGAGCGCTGCTGTTCTTTGAAGTCATCCTCTAACGCGGCTCTGATGTAAGTCTTTTCCAGAGAACGTCCTGTGCAGCCCGCTCAGTGCAGAATGGATCGAGGAATTGAGTGAAAGCTCACTTTGGATGACTGCCGACTGCCGACGGATGCGCCGATGTTCTTCAGCGGCGTGTGAGGACAGGACACACTGCAGAGTCAACTCAGCTCCACCACGTGTTGCAGCGGCCATCAGAAGTCAACCACAGAGCCCTGAAACTATGAGGAAGCATGAACACATGGCCACAGATGGCTCAGCACACCACTGGAGCTGGTTTTCACGTTTAAAATACTTTATAGACTTTCTGTTACCGGATGTCAGAGCGCTATCCATGGTACTGATGGCTTGCTCTATACCCCCATACTACACATGTATATACTAGCAATCTCGCGCGCTCGATTCCCGGCTCGTCCGCTGCACGGGCGCGCGGCCTCGCCCGGCCCGGCCTGCGGCTCGCCCACTGCGCGTCGCCACGTGGCCTCGCTGCTGCATGGCCTGCAATAGCCTCACCCAGGAAGGATGACATCACTGATGACATCATCACTGATGACATCAATGATGCCATCACATCATCATTAGGTAATTAGGGCAATCAATCACTTCATTAAAAAATCCGGCTCTTTACACTTCCTGAAAGTTTCAGCCCGATCACACATAAAACAGCATAGCTGTGGCTGGCCACACACACACACACACACACACACACACACACACACACACACACACACACACACACACATGCACGTACATGCACGTACACACGGACACATCTCATTCTTATCATAATATATGTGTGTGTGTGTGTGTGTGCGCGCGCGCGCGTGTGTGTGTGTGTGTGTGTTTGTGTGTGCGTGCATTGCTTGCATGTGTGTACTTTGTAGCTATAGCGTGTACTAGGGCACGTCAAAATTGCTTGCACTGGGGCCCGTCATGACGATGCCACTGTATTCTGCTTCATCTATATATGACGTGGCCTACTTTACGACTATCCATGTCAAAAAGTTGCCCAAGGAGGTTATCTGGGAGATGCCACGCCACATCCCCTGCTCTCCTCTGCACTCACTTTCCATTGTCTAGAAATAAAAGAATAAATTACTACCTGTCATTTTTGGGGGGGAAACAAAGAAAGGAAAAGATAAAAAATTGGAACGAGCTGCGTTGATCGTAAATCCTGGCTGATGATGTGTGTGTGACGTTGCTAAATGTGATCATTGACTCTCCATCTGTCCAGGAGGCTGGGCTGCCAGATTGGCTGAACCGTTTCAAACCGGACTCAAACAGCTGTCAGCTCAACATCCACTGCCGGTTCCCATGACAACAACACCTGGATACACGATGGTGGTGAAGGGAAGGAAGCCGCCGCAAGAATTCAAAAACCCTGTTCATAACGGTCGTGCCGTGATAATATTTGATCAATGCTGTTGATGTGAAATGGAAGAAAAGGCCACTGTTGGAGTTATTGACACTGTCCGTCCCCTTCATTTTTCACTGTCTGTCTGTGCTCCAGTGCAAATATCTGATGATTAGGGGTGAGGTAAATCCAGCAGGGGGCAGCAGACTCAGGTCACTACTAGTTACAGCTTCAGAGCCTCATGTCCTCTTCTAAACTCCCTGAGAGCGAAAAGCCTCAACTGCTCCGAACTCACATAAGCAACACATTGCAGCCAAGTATTGGCACACTGATGCCATCTGCTGGCCTGTCTGTGTAACCCCAAAGCTGGATTTCAATGAAATGATATGAGAAACACACTTTCTCACATTTAACTCAAAGCATTATTGGATTCTCTTTCATTTCAAAAGATATGATGTTGACTTGTTTCCTGTGATGAACATCACATGTTGAGTAACAGTGTGTGTGGTGGACAGGCAGGTCTAATCTGGACACGGACAGGATTTCGTGGATTTGGTTTTTACATTAATCTAAACTTCAGCGAGTGCTAAAGTGTATATAAGCCCTTGTCTGTCTCGATTTCTCTGGCAATAAAGTAACACGCGTCAATCTCTGCAGTCAGTCAGTGGACGCACGAGTTGAACTTGTCTCATGTAAGCATGCCTTCCATATGGAGGCACTCTGAAAGCAAACCATGTAATCGTTTGGCGGTGGATGGGAGGGGGGGGGGGCAAGACGAGAGCGGGAGAGGCTACTTAACTGCTGAGATATAAGTGGTTTGGCATGTAGGACAGAAGATGGAGGAGGGGGGGGAAGAGGAGGTGGAGGAGTGAGGGTTGCACCTTGAGTCGGGGGGCACAGCTGCGAGCGTGCACAGGCTGGGGCCAGGGCCAGGGCCAGGGCCAGGGCCAGGGCCAGGGCCAGGGCCAGGACCAGGGCCAGGGCCAGGGCCAGGGCCAGGGCCAGGGCCAGGGCCAGGGCCAGGACCAGGCCAGGCCAGGCCAGGCCAGGCCGAAAAGGGCAGGCCAGGCACACAGCATCTTCACGCCTCAGCTGCAGAGAAGTCAACTGGGAAACTGGGGGCTTATAAAGAGGCTGGGAGCAAATTATTTTCTGCTTTTTTACGGAGTCTGTTCCTAACACAGGCCTGCCTAGGGTCTGTGTGTGTGTGTGTGTGTGTGTGTGTGTGTGTGTGTGTGTGTGTGTGTGTGTGTGTGTGTGTGTGTGTGTGTGTGTGTGTGTGTGTGTGTGTGTGTGTGTGTGTGTGTGTGTGTGTGTCTGTGTGTGTGTGTGTGTGTGTGTGTGTGTGTGTGTCTGTGTGCGTGTGTGTCTTTGGCATGCACATAGCATTACACAAGACCATATGGTAAAAGGCAAGGGCCCAAACCTCCTGACCACGACAACAGAAAACAGATGGCTTTCTGTCAGCCTGCAGCACAACACAAACAGGTACAACTCTTCCAGCAGCGAGGGGAAAGTCCAACTAAATCAAACAGCCTTTGGCAATCTATACCTGTTGTTGCTGCTGCTGATTCTCAGAGGAAATGGATCTGATGTGTGGATATAACACAACGCACCAATGATTGTTGTTATTCTATCGGATTTCTTTCAAAACCGGAGCAGTGTCAAGATGCGTAGTAGTAGACATTGTGGCTTTTGTTCCACACTTGGCGATGGAAGTGTTACAGTAATAGCAGGATTATCTGTAGCCTCCACCAGGGGGCAAACTCTCCCCAACATTAGTACTGTATGTAGGCCTGCTGTGTAACTGGAGTCATAAATATGCCACAGTTGCTCAAAACTATAGATGTGTCTTATATGTGCAAAAGTGGCCATAACTGATGAACTCAAGTATTGTGGTCTAATCCAGCACGCCTGCAGTGAGTCTGCGTGTCTCGGCTTTGATGACGTTTGTTCATGACTTCCTTTCACGTCGCAAATTAATTTCCCACCCTGATATACAAACTTGGCCTCTTCTTCATTCCTTTTTCAATGACGTTTTTTTTCTTCTTCATCTTCTTCTTTTTGTTGTTGCTTGTTTGAGGCAGGAAGCGAACACAGGAGGAGGATTTGTGCTCCGTTGTGGGTGGGGGTCTCACCCCCCACCCACTCCCCCACCCGGGGACTCAACTTGACGTTGGGAGATGAGACGGGAAACAGGTGTCACCCATGACCTTCAGCGCTCAAACACTAACTGGCCTCACAATCAGGGGCGCTTCCAGGATTTCTTGAATGGGGTGGCCAGTTGGGGTGGGGGGGGCTCAGTCCGCTCACACAGTCTACCTTCCCCTTTCCCCCCCCTCTCGTCTTCTCTCCCATCGCTGCGTCGGCCATTGACGGACGTCGGGTAACCCCACACTCCCACGTTTGTCATCGCGCAGATTATTTCCCGTCAGAGTGGAGGAGCGTTCAGGATACACTGTGTTTAACATCGACGCCGGCATTACCCAACACAGTTCCACCACCACCACCGCGTTCCTCCGGCGTTCACCTCGGCCCTCTGAAAGATGACCCCCGAGGACAAAGACGGGAACACAAAGCAATAACCTCTAAATCCCCACCGCGGGCTTATGTGAAGCCGGAGAGCAGCGCGGGGAAGTCTGCCGTCCAGGAGGAACCCGTGTGTGTGTGGAGCCAGCGCGGTGTCGGTTGTTCCGCGGGGCGTCTGTCAGCGCTGCTCCTTATCGCCCGCTCTGTTTTCCTCATAAGAAAAAGATTAATTCTGCAGATTATGGAGGTTCAATAAAGTGCTGTACTGTTAACCAGTAATTGGGTGAAGTTGATGCCTTGTCCGGACTTTGGACGACCGGCGGTCAAACAGAGGTAAAGGACACAGTAGACAAGAACTATACTAAGAACTAAGAACTAATCCTTATAATAAATCTGAGAAGGATACTATATCACTATATCACAGCACGGCTAAAAGCCCCTATAGGAATATAGCATCCTATGATCATCAATATGTCAGACAATTATTATTATTTGAATTTGAATTTTCTTTATTTTTAATACAGGGACAGTGTACAAGAACATAGAACATATAAAATAGGGAGAGATGCATCGTACCAGGTTATAGCAGAAATGCTATTTTCCACCCGTAGTCCCATTATTAGTATTATCATTATCCTTATCATTATTATTATTATTGTTATTATTATTATTATTATTATTATTATTATTATTATTATTATTATTATTATTATTATTATTATTATTATTATTATTATTATTATTATTACCTTTATTGTTATTATTACACAAACCCCTGTCTAAAGGGACTTTTTTTTATTTGAGGTCCTTTTAGGCAGTCTTTCAAGTGAACAGCTGTATGTAATAACTTTATGAGCATTATCTCACCACAAACATGACCATAGCAATCCCTAAGCGTTTGTCTATAGAAGGGCGCCTGTTTATGGACTAATGGTTATCCTGGTTGTGTGTCGATGGCATGAGCCTGACAGCCAACTGTTTGACACTGAGGCCGCACAGACAGATGGCCACCAAATGCCTTTTACTGCCTTCCTTTACCACTTGTGTGTCCCTATCACTGCCTTCATGCATGCGCACACTGCTGGCACTATATGACATGAATCTCTCTCTCTCTCTCTCTCCCTGAGTCTCTCTCTCCCTCTCCCTCTCCCTCTCTCTCTCACCCTCTCTCTCTCTCTCCAATGCAAAACAGTTTACAAAGCTCCCCAGGCCCCCAGCCAATCAGATTCAAATCTATGCAGGCATACAATCAGTGATTTATGCTTTTCACATTTAAACATGCATATCTGCTGTAGTGCTGCAACACTCAAGTATTTGTCTATGTGTGCGGGTGCGTGTGTGTGTCTGTGTGTGTGTGTCTGTGTGTACGTGTGTCTGTGTGTGTGTGCGTGTGTGTCTGTGTACGTGTGTGTGTGCGTGTGTGTGTGCGTGTGTGTGTGTGTGTGTGTGTGTGTGTGTGTGTTTGTGTATGTGCATGTGTACGTGTGTGTGTGTGTGTGTGTGTCTGTCTGTCTGTGTGTGTGTGTGTGTGTCTGTGTGTACGTGTGCGTGTGTGTGTGTGTATGGGTATGTGTGCGCGTGCGCGTGCGTGTGTGTATGTGTGTGTGTGTGTGTGTGTGTGTGTGTGTGTATGTGTGTGTGCTTAACAGTGTCATGTTGCCACGCTATGTGCTGACACAGCGCCGAGAGCTACAGGTCGCACCTGGTGTGTGAGAGGAGTTCACCAGCTGCTGACGCTCCAATGTCAGACACGCACACGCACACGCACACGCACACGCACACGCACACGCACACAAACACGCAACTAACTGTATGCTTGTTCATTCTATGCCTTACACATGTGTGCATGTACGCAGACGCCCACGCGTCCCACATATGCTCCTTCGTGCCACGCATGGCCCCCAGTACGCACGAACAGTGGATTTTGTATACACAAGTGCAACAAAGAACAAGACGGTGCGCTGAGATGTGGTATGTGTCTCCTCCTGGGACACAATGAACGTGAAGATCCAGCGAGACAGTCTGCTCTGCAGCTGAACTCAACATTTTTATAAGGGCTTTTAGTGTGAAACGTGCTTCGTGGGGCTATATTCTCCTGCAGGGGGAAATAATATCCGACCTGTAGATTGCAAAAACATATCCAGGGGGTTTGGCAAAATGAGAAATGGGCCCAATGAGGAATCAGTCTGTCCTCTGACTCACCAGCGGTGGTCAATAGGTAAGACTTTAACAGTGTATTTGACATTGTGAATGATTATCCACAGGGTCCTTTTGCAGTGTTGGGAACGTTACTTTAAAAAAGTAATTAGTTATAGTTACTCACTACTTGTTCCAAAAAGTAACTGAGTTAGTAACTGAATTACTCTATAATAAAACTAACTAGTTACCAGGGAAAGTAACTATTTGCGTTATATAACCACCTTGAAAATGCCAACTTTTCATCGGATTGCTCCGGACTCGCCATTTCTGCTGCTTCCTCGAATCTGTTTGGTGTGTCTGTGTGTGTGTGTGTCGCGCGTGTGATGTGTCCTGGCTCGTGTGTGAAAACACTGGCTCCGATTGGCTACCATGAAACACATGACTGCCTTAGCCAATAATCGCTTATCTCGTTGTTAATGGCCTGGCTCGTGTGTGAAAACACTGGCTCCCATTGGCTACCATGAAACACATGACTCTGCCTTAGCCAATCATAATCGTTTATCTCGTTATGTTAACCCACCCGGTCTCCTCACAGTCACTTGACAACACTAGTGTAGGCTACGGGTAGTTTACTCAATCATAACGCACCGCATTTAGCGTTCAGTAACGATAACGGCGTTGTAACGACGGAAACAGTAATTAGTTAGATTACCCCGTTACTGAAAAAATAACGGCGTTACCTAACGCCGTTCTTTTAAACGGCGTTATTCCAAACACTGTCCTTTTGTGCTTCCTAACTTGGTCATGTTCCTCTGGGCTGTTTATTTGAGTCGCGAGCCAGACGCGTCAAGATCTGTACCCTGTACGGTACACACAGTGCTTTAGCCACTGATAGCACGCCGAGGAGAACTCACACATTGTCCTGAGCACGTTCAACAAGAAGAGGAAAGATCAAAGCCTGTCTAGCCTCATAACGACGCGGCGAAGGCCAACGAGCGGAGTCAGTTTGCCTGCTGCTGACGTTCTGTTGAGATAAAACAGGTCGGCGTGTCAAATCAAAAAAGCAATTTGCCAAAAGTGTTTGCGGTTGAAATGAAAGATAAGGAATCGGAGTTGAGAGCTGCGCGCCGCGCGGGTCGAGTCACTTTTTGAGGTCGGGGGCGTGAAAAGGATCGGGCTAATCTAATCAGTTGTACGACACAGTTAAAGGCAGACTGGAGGTGAGGCCTTCCAGACGCCAGAAGCCCAACACTCCAGAGATTAAACTCACGTCCGTCAGACGAGACTGGAGACAAAGTCGAGAGAAATACAGGAACATTATAGAAGCCGAAAGCAGCAGTCTCCTCGTGCGATAATGAGAGATCAAGACTATTTGAAGAAGATTATTATATGTGCCTTTTATTTATTTTTGCCTAATGCAGTTATTATCTACTCACCCGCGTGCCGATGGAAGGACGGGTGGAGTTTTACAGCAAAACTCTGCTGCAGAAATCTCCTAAACAATTGAAGTGGACGAGGTCCAACTTTCAAACGTAAAAAACAACAATGACAACAACAAAAAAGTATAATATCCTTATTATAAAAGGGAGCAAGTGGATGCAATGTCTGTCTGTTTATATTTTTGTGCCGGCCACAGCTATGCCGTTTTACGTGCGATCGGGCTGACACTTCTTCAGGGGGTGTAAAGAGCACCCGTGCGGGTGACCTGATGGAGCCGGATTTTTTTTATTAGCTGATTGCCCTAATTACCTAATAGTGTGATGTCATCAGTGATGTCATCAGTGCTGCGCAGCGCCCGAGCTGTGTATGCGAGCTGCAGGGCAGGCTAGCCTAGGAATCAAGTGTGTGTAGTGCGCGAGATGCCTCACACATACATACTGTACGTAACTACAAATACTTTGTTACTGTAATTAAGTAGGATTTTCAGGTATCTGTACTTTTGTATTTATTTTTCTGAGAACTTTTTACTTTTATTCCCTACATTTTAACACAAATATCTGTACTTTATATGACATAGTTTTCATCAGTGATGTCACTCAAGCAATTGCGATGTCATCAGTGATGTAACTCAAGCGATGGCGATGACATCAGTGAGTGACGTCATCAGTGATGTCACTCGAGCAATTGTGATGTCGTCAGTGAGTGATGTCATCAGTGATGTCACTTGAACCAATGTGTCCCTTCATATAAAGGCTTCCATTTGAGCGGTACCGTGACAGACTTGAAGGAATGGCTGCTCGAGCAAAGCACGACGACTTCCTGCTCCACGACGCCGCCGAGGCCGGACACCTGGACCTACTGAGGGTTCTGCTGCAGGAGGCCCACTTCAGAAGGCGGATCAATCAGAGGAGGTTCAGGTGGAACAACTTCCCTCTGGGGCTCGCAGCCAGGCACGGTCACGCTCCCTGTGTGGCCTACCTGATCACCCAGGGGGCCCAGGTAGACCTGGCTGATGACTACACGCCTCTCTACTGGGCCGTGGTCTTCGGTCACCTGGACTGTGTCCGGATCCTCCTGGAAGCCGGGGCTGACCCCAACAGGAGGATCTCTCCATACACAGACACGCCGGTCTACCGTGCTGCCGACGTGGGAAGGCTGGACATACTGCAGGTGTTCCTCAGGTTCCATGCTGCTGTCGTTGACATGGACAGCGATGACCCCCTCTGGATATCTCCTCTCTACATCAGCGCTAAACACAACCACCTGGACTGCTTCCGCCTGCTGCTCCAGGCCGCCGGCGTTCTGACCCGCGACGTGGCTTCGTGCCTGCTGGAGGTGGTGCTGGGGTGCGGGTGCGACGCGGCCTTCACCCGGCTGCTCCTGGACCACGGCGGTGACCCGGCCCTGGTGACCTTGGAGCAGGCACACCTGGAGGAGAGGGCAGATCCCGAGGCTCTCAGGGTCTATCTGGAGGCCAAGAGATGTCCTCGCAGTCTGGCGCAGGTGTGTCGGATCCGGATTCGCCAAGCGCTGGGCACGCATCGCCTGAACCAAGTCCACTCCCTACCACTAACACAAGTGATGAAGGACTATGTGCGCCACCAAGACTGACTTAAAGGACTGTCAGTTTATTGATTTTCATTTCTTTCTTCACTGACTGTGTGTCTCAAACAAATCCAGGACCAGAGGTTAAATACCACCAGCATACCTGACATGTAGCCAATCCTAATTGGTCGAGCTGTGTCAGTGTTTGCTCGGTTCAACGTCTCCAGAGTCCCCACCCGAGAATTCTAGTTATATTAATATGACGTGATGTTCAGTTAGCTTTGCACAGAAACAGCCGGTAGAAACACTTTAGACTCTTATACTTTGTTACATTTCTTTTACTTTTCTTTACTTTTACTTGAGTAAACAAGTTGAATCTGTACTTCTACTTTGCTGTGTTTTGCTGTGAATGTTTTCAAGTCAAGTCAAGTCAAGTTTATTTATATAGCCCTAATTCACAAGCATGTCTCAGAGGGCTTCACAGAAAGTATGTCTAGCTGATTCTAGCTAACACACAATAACAAGAATATACAGAATAAAGATAACATTTGAACATTTGAAGAAAACAGGAGAGTGGAGGAGGGAGGGAGAGGGAGGAGGGAGGAGAGGGGGGAGGTGGGGAGAAAATAGGAAATGTGGGGAGGTGGGAGGGCGCAGGGGAAGGAGAGCAGTGGGAATGTGAGAGAGGGGAGAGGACAGAGAGGAGGAGAGAACAGAGAAGGAGAGGTGGAAGGGTACAGGGGAGGTAGAGTAGAGGTAGGGTCTAGGGTGGAGGGAGGGAGGGAGGAGAGGGGGGAGGTGGGGAGAAAATAGGAAATGTGGAGGAGGAGAGAACAGGGGAGGAGAGATGAGGGTGCAGGGGAGGGAGAACCAGGGTAGGGATAGGGTCTAGGGTTGAGGGAGGGGAGGGAATAGGATACGGGCCCGGATTAGGGCGAGGGTGGGGAGAAATGGGAAATGTGGAGGAGGAGAGAACAGAGAAGGAGAGGGTGCAGGGGAGGGAGAGCAGGGGGAATGTGAGAGGGAGGAGAGGGCAGAGAGGAGGAGAGAACAGAGAAGGAGAGGTGGGGGGGCGCAGGGGAAGGAGAGCAGTGGGAATGTGAGGGTACAGGGGAGGTAGAGTAGAGGTAGGGTCTAGGGTGGAGGGAGGGAGTAGGATACGGGCCCGGATTAGGGCGAGGGTGGGGAGAAAATGGGAAATGTGGAGGAGGAAAGAACAGAGAAGGAGAGGTGGGAGGGTGCAGGGGAAGGAGAGCAGGGGGAATGTGAGAGAGGGGGGAGGACAGAGAGTAGAGGTGCAGGGGAAGGAGAGCAGGGGAAGAAGAGCAGGGGGAATGTGAGAGAGGGGGGAGGACAGAGAGTAGAGGTAGGGTCTAGGGTGGAGGGAGGGAGTAGGATACGGGCCCGGATTAGGGCGAGGGTGGGGGGAAAATGGGAAATGTGGAGGAGGAGAGGACAGAGAAGGAGAGGTGGGAGGGTGCAGGGGGAGGAGAGCAGGGGGAATGTGAGAGAGGGGGGAGGACAGAGAGGCAGAGAAGGAGGGGTGGGAGGGTGCAGGGGAAGGAGAGCAGGGGGAATGTGAGAGAAGGGAGAGCAGGAAGTGGCAGGGATTCAGGAAAATAGGGGAGAAGAGGAGGAAGAGGAAGGAGCAGAGGGGGGGAGAATGAGGAGAGAGCAGGAGAAGGGAGGGGGGGGCGGTGGGATGTGGGGGAGGAAAGAGCATGGAAAGAGAGGAGAACAAGAAGGGGGAAGAAGGGAAGAAGCGGGGAAAGGGGGAAAGAGAGGGGGGACAACTGACTACTCTAAGCATTAACCAGAGCTAACTGGGACATAGTATCTAGCTAATCTACAGCCTAATCTGGCCTATCCTACCCTGCTCTAGTCTGATTTTAGCCTGAACACTAACAGGTCAGCCTTAGGCTGTAGCTAATCTATCGCCTACCTAAGCTGTTCTAAACCAACCGGCAGCCCTCGACCAGTGATGAAGAGCACCGATGCCCCCCGACCCGGCCCCCGCCCACATATGGCGTGGGAGGGAAGGCCAGGCCGGGACACAGCGGCACCCCCTCACCCCCAGTGAACGCAAGAAAACCTTTCCACCATATGGATCGCCGCATGGATTGCCCCAGTGACTTGGCTGAGGAGGAACCTTGTGAGGTCGTTGTGCTAGGGGCCAATTGCTGCGGCCCAGGCGGACCCAGCCCCCACGCGACCCGCCCCCCCAGCCCCCAGCCACCAGCATAGTGACTGAGAGCGTGAGAGCAGGCCACGCGGGGGACGGGCCCACCCACCAGGCCACAGCAGCGGACCCCCGTCTGGGGACTCCCCTCCGAGACAGGCCGAGAGATGCCGGGCTAAACCATGCACAGAGTTTCCGATAATGAAACTCTGTGAATGGTTTAATATGGAAATAAAATGTACAAGAGAACAGAAAATTGAAAATGTAAAAAGAGTCCAACAGAAGGGATATAAAAATGTAATTTTTAAATTATCCTAAGATCAGGGAAGGGAGTTGAAAATCTAAAAAATAGAGTCCAAAAAGAAATAGAAAATGCAGTCTTTAAGTGTTCGTAGGTTTAGAGAATACTAGTTAATTAACTAGGTGACAAAAAGGGTAGCAAGATTGGGAGTTCCATGAGGATGATCTGAGGAATCCATGAGTCCGCGTTGGTGACATGGATTAAGAGGAGGGGAGGGGAGGATAGGAGTCGGAGGTGATGATTAAGAGGAGGGGAGGATAGGAGTTGGAGGTGATGATGAGGCGGCGGGGGGGGGGCTGGGGGGGCGCCCCCCCCTTCCCTTAGGCAGGCAGGTGACCAGGATGATGAGGATAGGGGTCGGTGGTGGTGAAGAGCCCGGGGTGTCAGACAGTAGAAGGAGTAGCGGCAGGTGGCTAGGGCGATGACGGCCGGACCTAGGGCTGCAGCGGCGGGGGTGTACGTCAGGCCAGTGAAGGACACCTGAGGGGGAGAGAGAGAAGAGAGCGGGGGAATCTGCGCAGAGGTGGAACTAACTCTATAGACAACAATAAAATTAGGTCAAAACAAAATTTATTAGGATTTTTATTTTTATTTTTTAGGATGACTAATACTATACTGCTAATTCAGGTCTAAGTACCACCTAACACCACTGTCAATGATTCAGCCCTGTTGATGCGGACCGTAAATCATGACCTACAACAAAATTTATTAGGATTTTTTTTTATTTATTATTTTTTTTATTTTTTTAGGATGACTAATACTATACTGCTAATTCAGGTCTAAGTACCACCTAACACCACTGTCAATGATTCAGCCCTGTTGATGCGGACCGTAAATCATGACCTACAACAAAATTTATTAGGAAAAATATTTATTTTTATTTTTTAAGATGACTAATACTATACTGCTAATTCAGGTCTAAGTACCACCTAACACCACTGTCAATGATTCAGCCCTGTTGATGCGGACCGTTAATCATGACCTACAACAAACAAAACTAAATTAGGTCAAGTCTAAGTTTATACTGATACTGCTGGCTTGTGATTGCCCGCTCAGCAATTCAGGACTAGGTTTATTCACCAGCTATTAGATTTTGTATCTAAGCTACTGGGTCGACTGATGCCATATTATTAAATTAGGTCAAGTATAAGTTTATAATGATATTGCTGGCTTGAGACAGCCCGCTCAGCAATTCAGGATTGTATGTACTCAAGAGCTAATAAATATTTCTGGAGAATGACATCATCAAACACAACTATCAAGCACAACCAAATGATTGGGAGAATAAATGGGTTTTGAGTCTAGTTTTGAAGATTTCAATGGAGCCAGCTTCCCTAACTGACAGAGGAAGCTGGTTCCAGAGATGTGGAGCACGGTAAGAAAATGCTCTGCTACCTGCTGATTTTTTCTTAATTTTAGGGACGGTAAGATAATTACCGTCCTGTGAGCGGAGAGTGCGCGTGGGAACATAGGGAATAATTAGCTCAGATAAGTACGGAGGTGCGAGCCCATGCAAAGATTTATAGGTTAACAGAAGCACCTTAAAGTCTGATCTGGCCTGAATTGGGAGCCAGTGGAGGGAGATTAAGACCGGAGTTATATGATCAAACTTCTTAGTTCTAGTTAGAATTCTAGCAGCGGCGTTTTGCACGAGTTGTAATTTATTTGTGCTACAGAGTGGAAGGCCAGAGAATAAGACGTTACAGTAGTCGAGTCTAGATGAAACAAAGGCGTGTATTAAGGTTTCGGCATCCGTTGCATTTAGCAAGGGACGGATCTTTGAAATATTGCGGAGATGAAAGAAAGCTATTTTAGTGATATCCTTAATGTGAGCATCGAATGACAGAGTAGGATCAAAGGTAACACCTAGGTTTTTCACCTTTGAGTTTGGAGTAATTACGCAGTTCTCAATGTTCAGACTAAGATCAGTGAGAAATGGAAGTTGGGTTTTTGGGCCAACAACTAGTAGTTCAGTTTTGTTGGCGTTTAGTCGTAAGAAATTATTTGACATCCAGTCTGTAACAGCGATTAAGCAGGATTCAAGATTAGCGAGTTTAGAGCGATCGTCTGGTCTAATTGGTATATAAATTTGGGTATCATCGGCATAACAGTGAAAGTTAATGCCATATCTACGGAAGATTTCGCCAAGAGGCAGTAAGTAAACTCCAAAGAGTAAGGGACCCAGGACTGATCCCTGCGGTACACCAAACTTCACTGAGGAGAAAGTGGACATGATATTTTTATATGAGACACAGTGTGTCCTATCAGACAAATATGACTTTAGCCAGGATAGGGCAGTGCCCCGGATACCTACGTAGTTAGATAAGCGGTCTAGGAGGATCTTATGATCGATTGTATCGAAGGCTGCGCTTAAATCTAATAAAATGAGAAGAGAGGAGAAATTAGAGTCGGACGCAAGGAGAAGGTCATTGGTTACTTTTGTAAGAGCAGTTTCAGTACTATGGAGTGATCTAAAACCAGATTGAAAGGGATCGAGAAGTTTATTATGTGAGAGGTAGTCAGTTAATTGTGTCGAGACTACTTTTTCAAGAACTTTAGAGAGGAAGGGGAGATTTGAGATTGGCCTGAAGTTGTTAAGAACCTCAGAATCAAGGTTTGGCTTTTTAAGTAGGGGTTTGATTACAGCAGATTTGAAGGAGGTAGGGACAATGCCAGAGGAGAGGGAGCTATTGATAATGTTAAGTAAGGGGGGGCCTAGTATTGGAAGGAGTTCCTTAATCAACTTTGCAGGGAGAGGGTCGAATAAACAGGTTGTGGATTTAGATGAAAGTACAATTTTTGAAAGTGCATTTAGAGAGATAGTCTCAAAATTCGAGAGTATAGTACTCTCGTCTAAGGTTCTAAGGACAGGGCTAGGAGAGGGGTTAGCACCCTTTGTGAGTAATAGAGAGTTGCTAATTTCATCTCTAATACAGATAATTTTACGGTTAAAGAAGTCAAGGAAGTCATTAGCTGTAAATGGAGAGTTTGTATTGGGGGAGGGTTTGCGAGTAAGATTTGCGACCGTGTCAAATAGAAATTTAGGATTATTTTTATTAGTGTTAATAAGATCTGATAGGTAGGAGGCTCTTGCAGCGGAGAGCATGCATTTGTATTTTAGTAGGCTATCACTCCAAGCTAGTCGAAAGACTTCAAGCTTGGATGATCGCCATTTACGTTCTAGTTTTCTGCATATTAATTTTTGTGCGCGTGTATCGTCAGTATACCAGGGCGAGGGTTTTTTAGGGTGACGGATTTTAGTACGTAGAGGTGCGATAGAATCCAGCGAGGCGAGTAAGATTGAATTAAATTGATTTGTGAATTCATTAATGGAGTCGATCCGCTCTGGGAGAGAGGAAAGCGGCCCCGATAACAAATCAGCGAGTTCAGTGGGAGTAGAACTATCGATACGCCGGGCGGTGTAGGTATCGGCTAGGTTTGATTGCCGGAGGGGCAGGTCTATTTTAAATTTAATGAGATAATGATCTGACAGTGCTGGAGGGTATATCATGACTGACAGATCTGAGACGTTAATCCCACGAGCGAGGACGAGATCAAGCGTGTTGCCGTTAGAGTGCGTTTGTTCATGAACCAGCTGAGCAAAGCCAAGGGTGTCGACTAAAGATAGAAAGGCTTTGCAGAGTGGGTCAGCTTTACGGTTAACATGAATATTGAAATCGCCAATGATAAGGATATTATCCGTGCGGGTTACGAGGTCAGAGAGAAAATTGGAAAATTCATCAAGAAAAGATGAATAGGGCCCAGGTGGGCGGTAGAGCATAACTAGGTAGAAGGCTCCGAGGCCAGCTATATTAGAGTGTCTCATAGTAAGTATCTCACAAGATAGGAGCTTATACTTTTGATCCTGTAAAAGACCTAGATTTGAGTTATAAATTAGGCCAACGCCCCCACCATTTCTTGACATTCTGGCAACATGCGAATTGTCAAAGTTAGGGGGGGAGGCTTCAATGAGTGGAAGAACAACGTCCGGTTTTAGCCAGGTTTCGCATAATCCCATAACGTCAATATTATGTTCAATGATTAAGTCATTGACCAGGAGGGCTTTATTGGTGATTGATCTGATATTAATGAATCCAAATTGAATAGATTTATCATCAGTGTTAGTTAATTTAGAGCATTCGATACCAGGAGTAGATTTAATCTCAATGAGGTTGGTGTTTAACGTTTTGGGGGGTGGACGAGAGCGGCGTGAGGGGACGGAGCGACGAAGAGAAACTGTGTTAATTTGAGAGATCGTGGTATAATACGGAGACGGAGCGGCGGTGGTAACAGTTGGATTAATAACAATAAGGTTTGGGTTAGGATATTGCAGAGCGTTTATGGGTCGGTTACTAGTAGTAGTGCGGCGCGGACGGAGCACAGTCTGTATTGGATAGACTAAGTTAATTAAACTAGCAGACTCCATAACCGCACAAGTAGAACTAACAGGCTGTCTAGTAGCCTGTGGCCCTGCATGTTGTGGGTGAAACTGTCAATCAAGGATAACAGTCTGGGTTTGCCGTAGGCAACTATCTAGGTTTTTTGATAGAGTGCTGGCGCCCAATGGGGTAGGGTGGATGCCATCCATCTTAAGCATGCCAGTCATGCCTCTAAAGGAGGGCCAGTTATCTGAGAATAGGTAGCCCTTATCAGCACAGTGTTTGGCCAGCCAGTTGTTGAGCCAAAACAGCCTGCTAAAAATGTCAGAGTTAAGTGTGACAGGGAGGGGACCAGAGACAATTAGTGGATGCCGACTCATCTTGCTAGCAAAAGCACAGGTCCTAGTTATGCTGTGCTTTGTGATCTCCGATTGTTT
>NC_139649.1:7378333-7383333 GCF_964638095.1 Poromitra crassiceps
GCGATCCACTCTCACTCCTATTTGCAATTCTAATGAAAATCAGACACCTGCCCTGCCAACCTTCGCCCCTCTCTGCGGCTCCCTGCCACAACAACAAGGAGAGAGGAGATCGAGAAGAAAAGGGGGATAGACAGAGGAGCTGAGGGAGGCGAAGAAGAGAGTGGGGGAGAACCCCTATCAGTGGAGGGATATTAGGTTACTGCTGGCCTGGTAGATTGGATTGTCAGATGGCCCAGGCGAGGGGTAGAAGAAAGGGTCTCTTTCATCGCGGGGCGCTGCGACAGAGGTCTTCTCACATGGTGAAAGAATCAGGAGATGATGTTGGCTGTCGGGGCTGGTCGGGTGGGACCTGATCACCCCCGCGGGATCGGTCTAACAGCGGACTGATCCTATAGCCCCTGCATGTCGTCCCCTCCTTCCATCATCCTGCGCGGAGTGGTGGGAGCAGCAGGGTCCCCCGATGCGACGCGGTGATGTCGCGCAGACTATATACGAGGTCTGTAGAGCCACCAGTGCTGATACACATCAAGATAGGTTGCACGGGAGCTTGTTTGTCGGTTTGGCCGGCCCACCCCTCCAGACATCACCTTCACGGTAGTCTCTTAGAACAGACGAGTTGGCTTCCGCAATTTTCAAATGCTTCCGCCATACCGTCTGTACTTCGTGGGGGAGAATCATGCACCAACCGGAATGGGAAGTAGAAAGGCGGGTTTTCCGCTCATTAGTCCAATCAGAATCGCAGAAAGGCGGGTCTTCCGCTCATTAGTCCAATCAAAATCCAATATGCCGCATTTTTCGTGGACACGCGTGTCGTGATTGGTCGGATTCCGTCGAACTTCTTTCCTGTCTGAAGGTTTTTTTTCCCCCAACTTCCTTGTGCATGTTCTGGGGGTGTAACGTACAGACTGTGTATAGCTGCATTCGCCGGATGTAGATGAGACAGTCTGTTTTAAGAGACTACCTTCACGGTGTCATTTGAATTACGCACACGTACAATGGCCTTGATTAATGGGAGTTGATATCAGAGTGGTTGAATGCACAGCGTATAGCGTTACGGTATACCATGTGTAACATCACGTAAAGATAGGACTCGCTCAGAACAAGAGTTTACTGTGTGTATACCTCCCTCCCCCTCATCTTACCCCATCTATCTCAGCAGCACATCATCTGAAGCTCTCGCTGGGCCCGAGCGTACGCTGATAGCCAAAGGTTGAGAGGATCAGCGGGCCTAAATGGAGGCCGTTAACAGCCAGCAGACTAAAGAGAGGAAGGGAAGGAGGTGGAGAAGGAGGAGGTCAGCGTGATGCTATCAGTCCATTACAGAACCTGCTAGGACAAAAGCAGCTCCTCTCTCTTTTCAGGCTGGCCTAGTTGCGGCCCAATGCAGGGCCACTTCCCCGCGCTCCACATATGGGCACCTGGACAAAGAGCGCCTTGATGCAGGTGTCAGGAGGTGCCAGTCACTTTGACGGGTCCCTGTGCTGAGTTCAAGCCCTGCTTTTAGAGCCTGCTATTCAGGAGGACGGGACAAAGCAACGGAGGCCCCCATAGGGCTTCTTCCTTCCCACATGATGTACCTCGAGCAGTCAAACGAAAGACTGTTTCCAACCAGACCACCTGACACGAAACGGCTAGGTGGGCTTCGACTTAAAGGGACAGCTCACCCTAAAATCGTAAAATACATATTTTCCCGCTCATCTGTAGTGCTATTTATCCATCTATATCGTTTTGGGATAGTTGCCTGAGTTTTGGAGATATCGGCTGTAGAGATGTCTGTGTTGCACTCATGAACCTCAAGACTGGACTCAGAGTGACATATTTTGTGAATGGTTTATTCTGAGAATAATAATAAAAGTCATGTGAGTCGGCTGGCTCTGCAGTGTGTCTCTTGACCATTCAGATGGTGACAGGCAACTAACAGATATAAACAAATATATATATTGCATAAAACCCCTGAATATCATTCATATCATTGTAACTAATTAATCAAAATAAAAGTATAATTATATCTTATTCATACAAATCCCTGAATGACATTTGCATATCCAAGTAATTATAATTAGACTTCTAGATACAAATATAAAAGTAAATCTAAATATTATCAAATAAAGTAAGATCAGATTCATTAGCAGTCATACACACATACATTCATCTAATATACTATAATACCATTCCCAACAATAACCATTCTCTAAAGTAATTATGTTTCTACAAATAACAAGACAATACATTAACCAACTTACCAACTCTTACCGGTTCAAAGTTCATGAGCTGGGACGTGACGTCACTAGAGCTGGTATTTCCCATTCCAAACTCGTAGGAGCCTCAGCAGCCCCGACGTAAAAAAATCCAAGATGGCTGATCCGCGCAACAACAGTAGTTATAATCGTATAAATGCTATTTAGCACTTCTGTCTTGTTTGTGTCTCATTAAATCAGCTGTACACACAGCACGGCCTACTTCTATCTGTGTGGACATGAGGCTGCAGTGTTTGTATGCGCAAAATGCCACGAAATGCCTTGTTATCAACTGTTATTGCTAACAGTGGCTAGCCTGGCTAGCTAGTGGATCTGACCAGTGAACAGTGAACTTCACCAGCTCAACTTTTCTGCAAATGGAATGCTAACAAAACGGATGTGACGTCATTTAGCCTCCACATCCCAGTTATTTTGTGATAAAGGAACGCACGAATAGAAGAGTAACTCTGGATCCACGACCATTTACAACGCGGACATCCGGGTCATCTGCCCTGCGCCTCCATTATCATGGAGCGCTCTGGTATTAGCATTTAGTGTCAGTTAGCGTTTCTCAAAACAAACTAAAACCGGATGGTTTAAATCACCCGATCTAGTAATACACACAGAACCCCAACCAAGTAACACATGCTGGAGAGTTAGTCCAACCCTTCATTTAACTGTGTCTGAAGCACAACAGCCCGACCGGCACATAACGTTACTGGATGTACAAGTATGATAACGTTAGCTTAGCGCAAAGTACGTTATTATCTCGGTACATATCTCAACACAAAACACACAGTTTACAATGAAACACCTCATTAACAGTTTTGCTAGCTTATATAGAGTGCTATTGTTGTATCAAGGTGCTTGGTGACGTTTTACTGACCTGAAAAGAATAATAAAAGTAATGTGAGTGGGCTGGCTCTGCAGTGTGTCTCTTGACCATTCAGGTGGTGACAGGCAACTAAACAGAGCAGCGCGAGCTCCCTCCCTCACCATGACGACACTCTTACGTTTGACTGCTCCAGCTAGCCATACTTAAAGGGACAGGCAAGCTGTATGTTTGTGAATGAAATATTGTGCATGCATACACTTTCAATGTGCCACATCTGCCTTCTCTTGAATACAATGGAACTGGATGGCACTCCGCTTGTAGTGCTCGAAGCAGTAAAAAAATACATTTGAAAAACTCAACAGCAATGTCTCTTTCCAGAAATCATGACCCGGTTACTCAAGATAATCAATGCACAGACTTTGTTGTGAGCGGTTTCATGTAGGAACTATTTTCTTTTGCAGTCTCATGTAGGAACTAGCTAGCAGCTAGCGGGTGTAGTTCGGTCAAAAGAAAGTAGTTCCTCCATGAAACTGCTCATAACGAGGTCTGTGGATTATCTTGAGTAACGGGGTCATGATTTCTGGAAAGAGACATTGCTGTTGAGTTTTTCCAAATGTATTTCTTTGGCATTTTGAGCACCGCAAGCCGAGTGCCATCCAGTTCCATTGTATTGAAACTCTGCAACCGATATCTCCAAAACTCAGATGTAACCGAGGTGAATCAGCGCGGATTCCTCGTGAGTCCCGAGTCGTGGTAGCGAGTGGATTGGTTAAACTCACTCCCCAGGTATAAAGGCATGTTAATCAGCTCCGCCAAGGGAGCTAGCTCTCTTGGCGTTGCGGTTAACATGTCGGACTCCCAAGCCGAAGGTCGGCGATTCGTACCCACCCCTGGACAAGCCCTCAACATGGGTTGCTGCAAGTACCACCTACACAACGCCGTTACACAGGCAACTAACACAAAACAATATAGATGGATAAATAGCACTAACAGGTGAGAGGGAATATATGTATTTTGGATTTTTAGGGTGAGCTGTTCCTTTAAGTAGTATCGGAATTTATTTCCTTTGGATGTTGTGAGGATCGTTGATATCCTGTGAAGTTCAACAGTTGCCATGACCTGTGATAAGGAAATGAACACTGCCATGTTTTACAAATAGCTTGGATGGCCTGTTTTAATTGCCACCAGAAATGTCACTCATCACGCGACATTTTGAGCCTGCATCTTTCAAATTCCCTTCAACCTCAATTCCAAGTGAACGCCCCTCCTCCTGTTGAGACAGTGAGAAATGTTTTGGACATGTGTGTGTGTGTGTGTGTGGGGGGGGGGGGGCTAAGAAAAAACAACACACACCTGTCTCCCCCTTTCTAATACCTCCCCCCCCCCCCCGCACCCCTCTACTCTCCCTTCCCGAGCAGCCCACACCACCGGGCGAACCACGGAGAGGAGCGGAGTGTACCGCTGCTTAATCCAGCCGGGCGAGGACAGTGGTATTGTCACCCATTTAGAGGGTGCCGGGGGACACGTGGCTCACCCTTCAGCACGCCTGAGGGGGGGGGGGTGTATGATGGGTGAAGGCGGGCCGCGGGCCGCGCTGCTGGCAGGTGCTATGACGGATGTTCTCCGGACTGCCAAAGCAAACAAAGGGAGGGCGAGGCGGGGTCAGGGCGGGGCAGTCAGAAGGGTAACGCGGGTATGGTGAGATTAGAGTGCCACCGCCCTGCCCTTTAGATAGAGGAGGAGGAGGAGGAGGAGGGATATGAGCACAGCCAGTGTCAAAACACAGGGTCACATTCTGCTGTCTCATGCCTCTACGTTTAGGTGCGCTGAAGGAATGACCTCAGAACAGCAGGGTTCAGCATGAAATAATACCAGGCAGAGAGAGAAGGCCACGTCATCTTTAATTTGTTGAGAAAACAAAGAGAGAG
>NC_139649.1:7388333-7393333 GCF_964638095.1 Poromitra crassiceps
AGCTGACTCTGACAGTTAGTAATGTTAGCTAGTTACAATACAAGGTAAATAGCAAGCTAACATGAACCTAACAATATAATACAATGAATAATTCTCACCCGGAGCCATCTCCTCCGCCATGTTTGTTGATCTTTTTAGTCCTCTTCCCTGATTTTGATTGGTTGGTCGAAAAAAGTGACGTTGATGAGCATCGCTGCTCTCCAAAAGTTGAAATGTTTTCTACTTGAGGCGCCCAGATCAAGTGCTCCGCCCAAAAATGCTAGCCGCCGAGAGCACTGAAATGCTGCATGGCACGGTGCAGGGAGGTGGGGAGTGCCCTAACGTGTCCTAGTGCGTCTTTACCATATTTTATTTTTATTTTATTTTACCTTTATTTTACCAGGCGAGACAATTAAGAACAAAATTCTTATTTACAATGTCGGCCTGCCTCATAAGGGGAAAAGGGAGGAGGGCTAAATATATAGAATATTAATTTCAGAAAGGCGCTGGCAGCTCAAAAAAACTTAAAGGGACACTCCGCTCATTTTTAACCAGCTTTGTATCATTAGAACATCAGTAGTATATCAGAAAACTGTAAACGGTTTTGAAGTCTGTCATTTCATTTGACAGTTATTGAGTGTTAAAGTGTGGACCAGTGACATCACTGGTCCACACTAACTCAAATTAATAACTCATTAACTCAAATCAACTCTCAATAACTGTCAAACTATTCATCATTCATCTAGTTTGACAGTTATTGAGAGTTGATTTGAGTTAATGAGTTATTAATTTGAGTTAGTGTGGACCAGTGATGTCACTGGTCCACACTTTAACACTCAATAACTGTCCAATTAAATGACAGACTTCAAAACAGTTTACAGTTTTCTGATATACTACTGATGTTCTAATGATACAAAGCTGGTTGAAAATGGGCAGAGTGTTCCTTTAAGCAGTTCACTGAATCTCTACCAGCTTCACGGGTCCTGTAATGGATGATGCACTTTGACCTCGCTGCAGGGCAGCAAGTGAAAACAGACTTTCCCTACAGGCACCCTTCAAGTATCACATTATTCTTATAATCCCAATATCAACAGTTTGCTCTTCATATCACAACATGAATTTGAAAATGAACACTTTGTTGTCTCTCTCTAGTGTCTCGACTGTTCCTGGGCAGAGCAGTTGGCCTCGGTCCCGTGTCGCCCAGCTACAACATCCAGCCGCAGCCAAAACAAAGCTAAAGTGCCGATCAGCTGCAAGTTGAGCCCAGCTGTTGCTGGGGCGGGGAGAGATGGAGCGGGGAGAAGGGTGGGGCGGCGACCAAATGTCCAGGAGGAGGGGGAGCGCAGAAAGTCCAGGAGGAGGGGAGCGCAGAATGTCCAGGAGGAGGGGAGCACAGAAACTCCAGGAGGAGGGGAGCGCAGAAAGTCCAGGTGGAGGGGAGCGCAGAAAGTCCAGGCGGAGGGGCAATGCAGAAAGCCCAGGAGGAGGGGAGTGCAGAATGTCCAGGAGGAGGGGAGCGCAGAAGGTCCAGGAGGAGGGGCGGTGCAGAAAGCCCAGGAGGAGGGGAGCGCAGAATGTCCAGGAGGAGGGGAGCGCAGAATGTCCAGGTGGAGGGGAGCGCAGAAAGTCCAGGAGGAGGGGAGCGCAGACAGTCCAGGAGGAGGGGAGCGCAGAATGTCCAGGAGGAGGGGAGCGCAGAATGTCCAGGTGGAGGGGAGCGCAGAAAGTCCAGGAGGAGGGGAGCGCAGACAGTCCAGGAGGAGGGGAGCGCAGAAAGTCCAGGAGGAGGGGAGCGCAGACAGTCCAGGAGGAGGGGAGCGCAGAAAGTCCAGGAGGAGGGGAGCGCAGACAGTCCAGGAGGAGGGGAGCGCAGAAAGTCCAGGAGGAGGGGCGGTGCAGATAGTCCAGGAGGAGGGGAGCGCAGAATGTCCAGGAGGAGGGGAGCGCAGAAAGTCCAGGAGGAGGGGAGCGCAGACAGTCCAGGAGGAGGGGAGCGCAGAAAGTCCAGGAGGAGGGGCGGTGCAGAAAGTCCAGGAGGAGGGGCAGTGCAGAAAGTCCAGGAGGAGGGGAGCGCAGAAGGTCCAGGAGGAGGGGAGCGCAGAAGGTCCAGGAGGAGGGGAGCGCAGAAAGTCCAGGAGGAGGGGAGCACAGAAAGTCCAGGAGGAGGGGAGCGCAGACAGTCCAGGAGGAGGGGAGCGCAGAAAGTCCAGGAGGAGGGGAGCGCAGAAAGTCCAGGAGGAGGGGAGCGCAGACAGTCCAGGAGGAGGGGAGCGCAGAAAGTCCAGGAGGAGGGGCGGTGCAGAAAGTCCAGGAGGAGGGGCAGTGCAGAAAGTCCAGGAGGAGGGGAGCGCAGAAGGTCCAGGAGGAGGGGAGCGCAGAAGGTCCAGGAGGAGGGGAGCGCAGAAAGTCCAGGAGGAGGGGAGTGCAGAAAGTCCAGGAGGAGGGGAGTGCAGAAAGTCCAGGAGGAGGGGAGCACAGAATGTCCAGGAGGAGGGGAGCACAGAAAGTCCAGGAGGAGGGGAGCACAGAATGTCCAGGAGGAGGGGAGCGCAGAAAGTCCAGGAGGAGGGGAGCACAGAAAGGGAATACAGACAGGGGATGCAGGGGATCAGGAGTGTTGCACGGGGGATCGGGTGGTGTTTGGCCAGGGCCTGAGGAAGTATCATATGCGACACCTTCAGGCCAGAAGGTGACTCTGCTGAGGCAGCCTGCAGGCCCATGGGCCTCAGGAAACGCTGACGGAGACACATACACAGGCCCGCAACACACATACGCACACGCACACGCACTCACACACACACACACACACATACACAGGCCCGCGACACACATACGCACACACACACAAACACACACACACATACACAGGCCTGCGACACACATACGCACACACACACAAACACACACATACACAGGCCCGCGACACACATACGCACACGCGCACACACACACACACACATACACAGGCCCGCGACACACATACGCTCACACAAACCCACATAAACCCAGACATACACACACACACACACACACACACACACACACACACACACACACACAGACACACACATACTGTACACACACGCACAATAGTTCAAAGATTGAAGCAGCTGGTGAATCAATCCCTCTCAGCAAAAGTCACACTTAGCATCTCACACACACACACACACACACACACGCACACACACACACACACACACACACACACACGTGCATTGATTAATCCATAAGGGCTAGCACAAACACAGCAGCTGAGTGGTGGAATTGGACGGGCCGACCCAAACAAAGCTTTAGCAGCTCACAGGCAGTTGAACAGCGTGCAGCTCCCTCGCCGGGCCAGCGGACCTCAGCAGCTCTCTGAGCCGTCATTTTCAATCTCATCAAAGCACACATTAAAAAGAGTGGCGATATCAAATGTTTTTTTGGGGGGGGAAAGGAACTGATGAGCTAATATACTGCAGAAGTAGAGGACACTGGAAACATTTGGCATATCATAAGAAAGATAGACTTTCCATGATGCAGCAAGCAGATCACATTCCCTGATGACACGAGGATGAAAGGATCCCATCCATCTTGAATAGCAGCTCGTATGCAAAACATCTCAGGCAGTGATCCTCAACCTTTGGAGACCGGGCTGAAGGATCTCGTCATTTAGAGCCACCGACCCCCATTTTGATGATTTTGTCTCTCGGACCCAAATGTGAGAATATTTCTATTGTTACCAACCGAGACAGCGATGGCTGCTATTGTTTTCATCTTGTCAGTCTGTGGACAGATCTTGTGAATGTGATAGTGTCAAAACTGTGCAAGACGCAGTTACAGGTGTGTAATTGACATAGAAATTAAGGCCAACTTCGAAAATGGGTGTGATTCGAGCCCACGCCCCTCGCCCACATTCGTTTAAAGTCGTGGGCGTCGCGGCCGTGTGATCCCATGGCAAGAAGTCTCTAGTTAGAATCGAACCTGTGTTGTAGGACCTACAACGACCTATGATGTAGGTCACGATGAGATAAGAGTGAAACTATGATCACCACAGTCATTCTTCTACATATAATCCCCAACTGTGTTAACCTCTTGTGATTGCAAAAGTAGTGCAGTTTGACAGTTCATCCACTTTCTGGGGACACCCTGGAACCATCTCAAAGACCCCTGGTGGCCCACGAAGCCCACGTTGAGAACCACTGATCTAAGGGACACGTTCTAATTTATCCATCCATACATCCATCTATCCATCCATCCATCACATTGGAAGAACTCATTTATAACAAACCCATATATTAGAGAATACCAAGGACAAATGACTCCTACATTGTACATTGCAGTTGCATTTACAACACATCGTTATCCTGCTGAGCTGACACAACGTGCTCTGTGTCTTGGTAGGAGTCCGATCAGCAGGTGGTGGTCTGGCGATTGACAGCTGAGGGAGATGTGATCACAGATAGCCCTGGCTGTCTATTCCACCTGGAGCTGGGCCTGGCCACCGTGACTGACAGCCGTGCTCTGAATAATTCATCTGGCCCTGAGTGTGTGAAGGTCAGGAGATGATCTGCTCGGGCCGCGGCGCAGGGGAGAGGTGGCACTACTGTCATCAAATATTTATTGACCGGCTGTACTCCCAATACACTCTCAAAATACACAATCTCCTCCGCCGAACACAGCACAGATTCGCACCCAGCAGCTTCGATGGAGCAGCAATGGCGTTTGGGTATTTGTTTGACGGTGATCTGTGTGTAAGCGGTGCTGGTGGTGCAGGGGGGGAGGAGGGTGGTGCAAGGAGTGAAGGTGCGTGCGTGCGTGCGTGCGTGTGTGCGTGCGTGTGTGCGTGCGTGCGTGTTTTGTTTAACACATATACAGATAGTGAATCACTCAGTAGAAGTATCTGATGATGGGCCAAAGTGTTATCCAACTTTAACTGAATTAGCAGATGGCATAGAGCAATTTGCATTGAATGCAATGAACACTTGACTTGTTACAAAGTCTTTAGCTCAGTATACTGTATCAACCCATAGAAAAGTATT
>NC_139649.1:7398333-7403333 GCF_964638095.1 Poromitra crassiceps
GTTGCAGTGTGGAAGTTATAAAGCATACAAAATGTGACGAGGGAAAAAAAAAAACATTTAACAAGTGAACTGCATTCATGTACATTCTGATCTATAGCAGTCCTGGAGGTAGGGACCCCCCAGGGGGTTGTGGGATTATTTTTTGGGGGGGGGGGGGGGGGGTCGCGGGGATGATCGTAAAAGAAAAAGAAAAAATCTCGCATGATGATTAAATCTCCCATATTATAACGCTATATAAGCTATCAAAACGATTTCAGTGGGTGAGTGAAATCAGTGTGTGAATACGTGCACACTGTCATTGGGTTGGGTAGCGGTGGGAGAGGGGATTGCTCGAACCCCAGCCTAAAGTTTTTTGGGGTTCGGGGCTCAAAAAGGTTGAGAACCAGTCCACTGATCTATAGAAATCAACACGTCGCCTTAACAACTGCAAATACCTATGAAACGACTTGATATTTTATTATAGGCTGCTTATTAATGTGTAACTCAAACATGGCCTGTTGTTTTAGATGGCAGATGAATCGTTACGGTCCAAAGCAACATTAGGTGAGTTCTCCTACGGGGCTGTGACTGTTTCAAAGCTGTGAAAACATGGCAGCCAGTACACATGAACACATCTGTTGTGCGTGTTTGAGAGAGTGAGAGTGAAAAAAAAAAATCGCAATTTCAGACCAAGAAAAAAAATAGATGTAATATCATCATCTCAATTTTCCAGCACACCCCAGGCACAACATGCGGGCATACGCACGTGCACGCACACACACGCACACACACACACACACACACACACGCGCACACACACACACACACACACACACGCACACACACGCACAGATGTCCTGTGTCGTCCTGTCTTGATGGGCTCTGCTGCAATAGAGATAATTGCGTTTAAACGCGGCCGTTTAAAGATAAATGAGCAATAGTAAATAATGATGGCTTATTTCCCATCTGTCTGTGTATCGCCGCACAGCTGAGGCCCGTGAATGAGCATCAGTGTTCTGACGCCGCAGCCACTATTTCAGGGGCACAATTGATCTTCCCCATAATAAGGATGTAATATCAAGCATTAAGCAGTTAGCCGAGCTGTGTAAATACTCCTGAAACCGTCCCAAAGTCGGAGAGGACTTTCTCCAAATGTCTCGCGTTTTAAAATCGTTTCACGCTGATTGCTGATTGTGGAGTTGGACGGCTTCATGGCTCCGAGTACAAAAACAAAGGATGAACTTGTTGTTCTTTGTTACCACAACAGTCTTCCTTGCTTGTGAGTCATGGGCCTGTAAAGCAGATAGCCAGAGAAGAAGAGTGTTTCTGGAGCAGAGGATAGGACTTAATGCTTTGCAGGTTGATTGAAAGCAGGCCTGACATGCAGGAGAGGGTGTTTGTTGGCTGATTGAAAAAGCAACTGTGAGCAGGGGAAATAAAACGCAGTGAGGGAGGCCTTGAGAAACATCCTGCACCGACTCGAAACAGAAACTTTACAGCTCGCTCCGAAGGACGCAAAGGGAGAAGATGGCCGCCGGGAGCCTGCGGGCATGCCTGTCGGTGTGTTATTCTGTCTTTGTCTGTCTCAATTTGTCCTCTCTCTCATGTTTCTTCTCAGCCCTCCTCTTTCTTTCACTCTCTTTCTGTCCCTCTCTCTCTCTTACTCGCACATAGACACGCACACACGCCCTCACACATACACACACGCACACGCACACACGCACGCACGCACACACACACACACACACACACACACACACACACACACGCACACACACACACACACACACACACACCAAACAGGTCTAGGGCATGCAGGTGTGAAGGTTGTGTAAGCAACTTAGGCCAGGTGCGGATCAAATGTTTCTGCCATGACAAACACAAGCACTGCATTTCACACATTCCAATAATATAGGATCATCCTCAGTATCTGATCATCGATCATCCTGGGTTTCATCATGCTCATCCTGGGTTTCATCATGCTCATCCTGGGTTTCGACATGAACATCCTCAGGGACGTGCAGAAAACATTAGAGGGGCAGGGGCTCAAATTCTTAAAAGGGCACTTCGGCGCCCTCCGGACGGCGGTGGAAATTTCAGGCAATTTGAAGGCCAATTTAGGGGTATAACTCATTTTAAATATTCAGATTTTTTAACCAGATTTATGGCTCATTTCCACCGCAGGTAGTAGCGCGATCCCGCTCCGCTCGACTCGATAAATTGTCTCATCCCACCGGTTTAAACTGTCCCAGCCCGGGTTGTATTGGGGTCGAGTCGTGCTACTTTTCGTACCTGCTTCGTCGAGGTTCTATTCTGTCAACCCGGGTTCATACGGTGACGTGAAAACATTGTAGACGACTGATTGGCCAGGCAGAATCGTGTTTACTCTATCTACTGACTGTCAATGCGCTGCATACCAGTTTAGTGGGCTTACATTCTCTTCTGTTATGTTATTTCCATCAGTCTTTGTGTTGCTGCCTTCGCCTCTGGTGAAATAAAGTCGTGGCGGTGGTTTCAATTGTTTTCAGAGTGAAAAAAGGCCGCTGCTCAGCAAGCTCCTGTCGTTAGTTGAGCTTCAGCGCTCCGCTAGGCCGCAGCGATTGTTTGGTGAAGCCGCGGTCTTGCCTGGTGAGAGGCCGCGGGGTACAGGGCAGGCTTCACTCTGTTGCGCCTCTTCCGTCCACGCGCAGCGCAGCGCATGCCTGAGTTTGACTAACTACAAAGTGATATCCATTCTCCTGGCCGATTGTCAGATTCGCCCATGTACACTGTAGGTCATTTAGAGGCACCAGTATTTCAGTTTAAAAGTTCTGTGGATGGATTTAATTGTAACGTTATGTTATAGCCTACTATGCGGGGGCGGGGGTGGGTGGGGGCAGATGATCTGCGGTGGAAGCAAAACGTCCATCGAGCCGAAACGATTAGAGCCGAGTGGGGACGAGCTGTGCAGGGCTGTTAAATGTGGTGGAATTGAGCCATTAGAGGAATATCTCATTTTAGGATGATACTGATTCACGTTGACTGATATACAGTATCTGTCAGTGTGCCCCTGTGCTGCTGTCGTTCAGTCTGCATGTGGCTGAGTGCACACTGCTGGAGTGGGCGGGGACGGGCCGTCTCGCTCTCAACAGTCAATGGGCAAGCCAAATGCGGTTTTTGGGCTGCTGCCTTCAGGGGCGGCTTAGAGAAACACTGGTCCATGTAGAGACCTATTAGAAATGGTGCATTCAAGGCCAAGAGAGCTCGGAAAAGGCATTTCTCTTTTAATGCTGCATGGACGGCATGGAAAGGGCAATTTCCATACAAAGCACCATTAGAAATGTTCCATTCATGGTCAGGAAAGGGCACTTTTTACAGAAAAAAGGCAGGAGCTCAAGCCCCCTTTGATGTCTATGTGTGCACGTGCCTGATCATCCTGGGTTTTGTGATCATCCTGGGTTTTGTGATCATCCTGGGTTTTGTGATCATCCTGGGTTTTGTGATCATCCTGCGTTTGGTCCTAATCGTTTGAAAGCTCAGGCGCTGAAAGGCAGTTTGTAACATTTGATCCATCTGTTGTTTGGCTCATATAATACAGACACTTCAAAGGTTTCATGAGAGAATTAAATTGGCCGTAAAATGTGTTTGGAAAAGGAATGAAAATGTGCCCTCCTACTTTTCTCAGGCCAGTTCAACTCTAGAAGAGCCATTACCATTCCCGCCCATCAGCTTAGCACTGTTTTTTTGGCAGAGGCTCCACAGATTAAAAACCATGTAAGTCAATGGAACCTCTCCCTTGCAGAGGGCATACTGTTGGCAAGCAATCAAACTATACAGTACTTAAAATAAATGGAATATGTACTTAAAGTATTACTCGGGGTAAGAAGGGCACTTTGACTTTCTGCTAAGTCTGACCTACATGTAGGAGGGAAGACCTAAGTGTGTTTGATACTCTCCGTTCACCCCCGGACAGACAGACAGACAGACACACACACACACACACACACACACACACACACACACACACACACACACACACACACACACACACACACACACACACACACACACACACATAAACACACACACTCTCTCTCTCTCTCTCTCTCTCTCTCTCTCTCTCTCTCAGCCAAGGATGGAGAAAGTGGATGGAAAAGTTGGTATAGACAAGCAGGCTCCCATTTGACAGTGACTTTTATACGAGTCCATATACATGTCAAACGAAACAGAGTGTTCATTAAAATCTGTTACGAGTTACCATGACAAAATGCCACCCTGAGATGTGGCTCAGTTAATTATGACATTTAAAAGTCTGACAAGTCCTATAAAATATTGTCACATATTGACACGTGAAACCACATCTATTTTATAGCCCATATCTTCTATTCAGCATTCATTACCTAAAAGGCAGCAGTTGGGTTAGCCAAAGCTTTTTGATTCTCTGGAGCCTTTGAAAAGATCTCAAGTCGGGTTGCCCGCACAGTGGGAGAATGGCCTTCTCGCCTCCACACACACACGTACACACACACACACACACACACACACACACACACACACGCAGCACGCACGCACGCACGCACGCACGCACGCACGCGCGCGTACACACACACACACACACACACACACACACACACACACACACACACACACACACACACACACACACACACACACACACACACACACACACACACACACACACACACACACACACACCCCTTCGACAGCTGGCAGAAGCTTTACTAATCTTCCCAATTAGGCAGGCATTTCCTGTCCGATCTGCTGTCAGACAGGGAGAGAGAAGAAGAGGAAGGAGAAGAACAAGAAGAACAAGAAGAAGGAGAAGAAGAAAAGCCACGGATAGAGAGAGAGAGGGAACCCAACAGGAGGTTGGTGGCATTGCGCCACAGTGCCGTGTGCATGTCTGCAGGCACGCACACTCATATTCACGCCTGCATATGGGTCAGTAACGCTCATACCAAATGTTCAGTGCTCACATGCCTGCATGTATGCGTTCTTGCATGTTGACATACATACATACA
>NC_139649.1:7408333-7440833 GCF_964638095.1 Poromitra crassiceps
GCTTTCAAGGCCGGTGTGAAAGCGGCTTCTGTCTCACTCACCCCTCTGTCTCACTCCCCCTCTGTCTCACTTCCCCTTTTGTCTCACTCTCTCCTCTGTCTCACTCACCCCTCTGTCTCACTCCCCCTCTGTCTCACTTCCCCTTTTGTCTCACTCCTGTCTGTCTCACTCTCTCCTCTGTCTCACTCCCGCTCTGTCTCAATCCCCCTCCTCTGTCTCACTTCCCCCCTCTGTCTCACTTCCCCCCTCTGTCTCACTCCCCCCCTCTGTCTCACTCTCCCCCTCTGTCTCACTCCCCCTCCTCTGTCTCACTTCCCCCCTCTGTCTCACTCCCCCCTCCTCTGTCTCACTCCCCCTCCTCTGTCTCACTCCCCCCTCCTCTGTCTCACTCCCCCTCCTCTGTCTCACTTCCCCCCTCTGTCTCACTCCCCCTCCTCTGTCTCACTTCCCCCCTCTGTCTCACTCCCCCTCCTCTGTCTCACTTCCCCCCTCTGTCTCACTTCCCCCCTCTGTCTCACTCCCCCTCCTCTGTCTCACCCCCCCCCTCTGTCTCACTCCCCCCTCTGTCTCACCCCCCCCCTCTGTCTCACTCCCCCCTCCTCTGTCTCACTCCCCCTCCTCTGTCTCACTTCCCCCCTCTGTCTCACTCCCCCCTCCTCTGTCTCACTCCCCCTCCTCTGTTTCACCCCCCCCCCCCCGTCTCACTCCCCCCCCCCCCCCCTCTGTCTCACCCAGCCCCCCTGTCTCACACACTCCTGCCTTGCTGTTTCACTTTCACAGTGTTTGAGGGAGGAGAAGACTCAGGAGTGAGGTTGCAGGCTTCAAAGCGAGGAGTCTCCTCTGCTGTGGGCAAACATCACAAGCAGCCAACATCTGCTAGGTAGTTTACACAGCACCTTCAGACTCGGCCTGAAACTCAGCAAAGCCCAAATGGCCTTTTTGTGGTCGTGTATTCATTTTTCCTACTTTACAAACGCAGCGAAATGCGGTCTATTTTCAATGCACTATAAATCGGACCATATCTCCCCCATTTCCTCGTTCAAAGTGTCATCATTTTGTCATGGAGCTCTACCCTCGTGATATACGTTGTAATTTTGGGCTGCCTAAGAGTTTTACACCTCAAGAACATTGGTTCACTTCTATATTTTGCCACAAAATGGCATCTAATCACTGGTTTCCGAGCTTAGAAAAGCGTAAAGAGTCTGCGTTTTGGCAGTTGGTAAACTCGTTGAAACACTAAGAACCTCCCAATTAAACAGTGTTAGGGGCCCAGCAGGGCCCCGGTGGGGGGGGGGGGGGTAGTGAAGGGTGCAAAGTGCCATGCAGGGGGACGAGGGCTGTCTTCAAGGGCCGAGGCCTGACTCAAGTGTCCTCAGCTGGGCTCCATGTTCGGCCCGAGCAGAGAGCTGGGCTCAGGGTTCGGCCCGAGCAGAGAGTAGAGAACACAGTCACAACTCTTTCCTGTGGCAGCCATGATGGCTTTGTGGCCCGTGGAGTCTTGCATGTTCAAGCTATGGGTGCAGAATCTGTCATTTTCTCTCTTAGTTTAGAGTCAATGTAGAAGTTCAGTAGCTGATTCAACTCGGTTACACCTACATATAGGATCGTTTACCTCCTGCATTTCTCACAGCCTGAGAGTTTGCACCCGTGCACTCACCTCTCTCTTACACCCACACACCCACACCCACACCCACACACACACACACACACCCGCTCACTCACCTCTCTCTCTCTCTCTCTCTCTCTCTCTCTCTCACACACACACACACACACACACACACACACACACACACACACACCGCGCACTCACCTCTCTCTCTCTCTCTCTCTCACACACACACACACACACACACACACACACACACACACACACACACACACACACACACACCCGCTCACTCACCCCTCTCTCTCTCTCTCTCTCTCTCTCACACACACACACACACACACACACACACACACACCCGCACACTCACCTCTCTCTCTCTCTCTCTCTCTCACACACACACACACACACACACACACACACACGCGCGCGCAAACACACACGTGCACACCCACACACACGCACATGCAAACACATGCACCCACACACAGATACACACACACACACACACAGAGCCCCCAGCGCTGCTCTGTGGGTCTTAAGTGTGCATAACATGGCAGCCATTATCCTATTAGCAGCAGCCGAGGCCTGGGGGCAGGAGGGGAGGAGGGGAGGAGGGGAGGAGGGGAGGAGGGGAGGAGGGGAGGAGGAGGGGAGGAGGAGGGGAGGGGGGAGGAGGAGGGAGAGACTGGCATTAAAAGAAGGAGGTGCGATGGGAGTTGAGGAGGGAGGCGAACAGGCAGCCCAGGCCCAAGGAGGGAGGCAGGGAGGACAGGAGGCAGGGAGGACAGGAAGCAGGGAGGACAGGAAGCAGAGAGGACAGGAAGCAGAGAGGACAGGAGGCAGAGAGGACAGGAAGCAGAGAGGACAGGAGGCAGAGAGGACAGGAGGCAGGGATGACAGGATGCAGGGAGGACAGGAGGCAGGGAGGACAGGAGGCAGGCAGATATCGATGAGGGAGGCAGGAAGGAAGGAATGAGAGAAGCAGATGGGGTTGAACCAAGCAAGCAGACATAAGCTGAGCAGCTGTGGCTACACTCGCTCACCACTGGAGAAACCACTAGCATCAGAGTGGTGGTGCAACCAGAAGGACCAGGAAGGGTTAGCCAGGGCCAGGCTCATCTGTGGGCTAGTATAGGGGGAGGAAGAGAAGTGGGCTTTAGGAGTAGAGAAACAGACAGTGTTGAAGGTTGGCTCTACAGATGACACCAGGAGTGCTGCAATAAAGATCTCCACAAAACAACTGCACGATACTCATGGTCTATATGCAGTTGGAGACCTGTTGCATGCATACCATTGCTCCCATACGAAGCAAGCATTTGAAAGCTTCTTTAGGGACTTCTCCTCTCTTTCAGCATCAAGCAGAGGCCCTGCATGCCACAGGCTTGAGTGGCAGCGTCCGCAGATCCCGGCTCGCAAAGTCAATCGTCCCTTTGAACTTCCCGAATAATGGACTTCTCCTCCGAGCGCTTCATTATAACATGCTAATTTCCATTATGATTGATTAAACCAAGCCGCTCTTCGTCTCTGTCACAGGCCGAGCGACCCCCACGGGGGGCTCTGCTCTCAGTGGGGGCATAACGAGGTGGAGGCCTAACGAGGTGGGGACATAACGAGGGGGCTTAAGCAGCCACTGTACCCTCTCCTCCAAATTACCCCCCACCTCCCCCCTCATTTCCCTCTTTCCTTCCATCCCTCCCTAACATCCATTCCTCACTCCCTCTCTCTGCATTCAGCCGGCCTGTCCGGCCTCCATTCACAAGCTCTGTATTGAGGCCAGGGGAAAAAGGCTCAGCGGCAGCAGCTGGCCACTCGTCTCTCCGGGGCAGGTATAGAGGACTCTGGGAGCTCTCTGCATGAGCGAGCCCCAACTCCTCCAGGGCCTATTCACCCAGGGCCCTATTCACCCAGGGCCCTACTTTGTCAGGAGGAGCGAGGGGGAATGCGGAGAGAAAAAGGAGAGATCACCCTTTTCTCTCTTTGTATTCCCCATAGCTATACAAGTACTCCCAAAGCCCCGCGCTAATGAGCTGGCCTCCATAGTAGCGCGGAGAGAGGAGAGAGAGAGAGAGAGAGAGAGAGAGAGAGAGAGCGAGAGAGGCAGGTTTATGAAAGAGGACCGTTTGATTAATTTGGCTTCATTCTATTCGCTGATGGAACGTCGATCTCGGCCTTCGTTAGCGTACCGGGTGGCGTGTTTTTTTTTTCTCAGCGTGTTTTTGTGAGCCTGCTTTCGAATATTTAGCGTGAGAGCGTTAGCGCAGGAATCGCTCTTTATGAAATGTACACCACGAGCAAATGAAGATGGCGGTGAACTGGGTTTTGACTGGATCACAGTAATTGATGTGGTTGAGAGGGGGGAGAAGTTTTGTGTCTTGAGTGATTCCAAATAACCATGACTAAACCTGTTTGTCTAATCCTTTCCCCCTGTTCCTCGCACACACACACACACACACACACACACACACACACGCACGCACACACACACACACACACACACACACACACACACACACACACACGCACACAGACGCACACACACACACACACACACACACGCACACACACACACACTCCCACACACACACTCCGCAGCATCATTTAACACAGCATCTAATTGCCATTTCTCCACAGTTAATGATACACTTAAGATAATGTAATGATGTTGGATGAATTGCTCGTAAACATAATACGCCGCACACCAAGGGAGAGGCCATATGGTCCGCCATGCAGTAAACGGGTATTCAGTTACTTCAAATAAATTGAATTTTCCACCTCTGGCCTGTAGGGCCATTGAGCGTATTTGAAGACCTAATCGAATTTAGACTGCGTGTGTGTGTGTGTGTGTGTGTGTGTGTGTGTGTGTGTGTGTGTGTGTGTGTGTGTGTGTGTGTAAATCATTCTGATTTAGCTGGCTAATTAAACCACTCAGTGGATGTCTAAACACTGCTTATGTGTATCCAACCATGAAGTGTTGTGGGTCAAGCAGGGTAAGTCGAGTGATTTTATATATTTTGTTTAAATAATGTCGTAAGAGCTGAGCGTGAAACACGAGCAATGCCGGGAGCCGAAAATGGCTTTGTAGCGTTACAGCTTTTTACGATAAAGCACCTGTGGTTGAGCGCAGATGACAGAGAGGGCGCGCTGGGTTCAATAATTCAACAGGGACCAGCAATAATTATGGTCCATACAAGAACAAAAGCTGTGTTTAACCCTTTCCTAACGAGGGCGGTTCAGTCGAAAACGAGAGAGGGAGAAAGAGAGACAGCGAGAGATAGGAGAGAGAGAGAAAGCGAGATAGGAGAGAGAGAGAGAGAGAGAGAGAAAGGAGGAGATCCCTCCTTGGCACTAACGCATTCACACTAAAAACACAGAAAACAAAGCATGCCTGCAGACAAAAGGCAGCTTGGCCTGCACAGCCGTGCAGCACAGAAGTCACCTTTCAAAGAGCCTGAACACTGCACATTCCTCTCCTGGCACCCAACAAAAAGTGTTCCAGCTCATCGCTTCTTTTCTGAAATATTCTATTGACAAGGCCTATTAAAACAAGCAGAGCCAAATCAACAACTAGCCTCGGCCTTCCTTCCCCGCCCTGTCTGTCAAAGGCGCTGAGCAAACCCCAGAATCCGACGCTTCGACTTTTGTCTCGGCGCGCCGGGGTGAGGACGTGAGCGATGTGGACACAAGTAAACACCTGTTGAAAAGACATGGAAACGACCTGCCATCTTTGGGCCCTCTGCTTTCTTTCAACAATGCGTGCCTTCACTGTGCGGCTGACACCCGCGACTCGAGGAGGGCGTGCGGGCATAACAGAGCAGGGCGAGCAGCGCCGATCGCCCCCCCCTCCCCCCTCGCCCCGTGAGCGAACAGGTTAGGGGAGGCGGCAGGGTCATCTCTCATCGCCAGCCGTTAGACCGCCGAGCTGCGAGCCTCACCCACTGACAGGAACTTGGCACGGGCCGGCTGGATTCACTCTCCTCATTAAACAAACAGCAGTGAGAAATGTCAATGTTAGTACACACTTTCAATATAGGTGGGGAAGAAGAAGAAGAAAAGACAGGTCCCATGGTGTTTGGACACCTGAAGAAGAAAAGACAGGGCCATCGTGTTTGGACACCTGAAGAAGAAAAGACAGGGCCATCGTGTTTGGACACCTGAAGAAGAAAAGACAGGGCCATCGTGTTTGGACACCTGAAGAAGAAAAGACAGGGCCATCGTGTTTGGACACCTGAAGAAGAAAAGACAGGGCCATCGTGTTTGGACACCTGAAGAAGAAAAGACAGGGCCATGGTGTTTGGACACCTGAAGAAGAAAAGACAGGGCCATCGTGTTTGGACACCTGAAGAAGAAAAGACAGGGCCATGGTGTTTGGACACCTGCAGAAGAAAAGACAGGGCCATGGTGTTTGGACACCTGAAGAAGAAAAGACAGGGCCATGGTGTTTGGACACCTGAAGAAGAAAAGACCGGGCCATGGTGTTTGGACACCTGAAGAAGAAGAGACAGGGCCATGGTGTTTGGACACCTGAAGAAGAAAAGACAGGGCCATGGTGTTTGGACACCTGAAGAAGAAAAGACAGGGTCATGGTGTTTGGACACCTGAAGAGGAAAAGACAGGGCCATGGTGTTTGGACACCTGAAGAAGAAAAGACAGGGCCATGGTGTTTGGACACCTGAAGAAGAAGAGACAGGGCCATGGTGTTTGGACACCTGAATAAGAAAAGACAGGGCCATGGTGTTTGGACACCTGAAGAAGAAAAGACAGGGCCATGGTGTTTGGACACCTGAAGAAGAAAAGACAGAGTCATGGTGTTTGGACACCTGAAGAAGAAATGACAGAGTCATGGTGTTTGGACATCTGAAGAAGAAAAGACAGAGTCATGGTGTTTGGACACCTGAAGAAGAAAAGACAGGTCCCATGGTGTTTGGACACCTGAAGAAGAAAAGACAGAGCCATGGTGTTTGGACACCTGAAGAAGAAGAGACAGGGCCATGGTGTTTGGACACCTGAAGAAGAAAAGACAGGGCCATGGTGTTTGGACACCTGAAGAAGAAAAGACAGGGCCATGGTGTTTGGACACCTGAAGAAGAAAAGACAGGTCCCATGGTGTTTGGACACCTGAAGAAGAAGAGATAGGGCCATGGTGTTTGGACACCTGAAGAAGAAAAGACAGGTCCCATGGTGTTTGGACACCTGAAGAAGAAAAGACAGGGCCATGGCGTTTGGACACCTGAAGAAGAAAAGACAGGGCCATGGTGTTTGGACACCTGAAGAAGAAAAGACAGGTCCCATGGTGTTTGGACACCTGAAGAAGAAGAGATAGGGCCATGGTGTTTGGACACCTGAAGAAGAAAAGACAGGTCCCATGGTGTTTGGACACCTGAAGAAGAAGAGACAGAGTCATGGTGTTTGGACACCTGAAAAAGAAGAGACAGTGCCATGGTGTTTGGACACCTGAAGAAGAAGAGACAGGGCCATGGTGTTTGGACACCTGAAGAAGAAGAGACAGAGTCATGGTGTTTGGACACCTGAAGAAGAAGAGACAGAGTCATGGTGTTTGGACACCTGAAGAAGAAAAGACAGGGCCATGGTGTTTGGACACCTGAAGAAGAAGAGACAGAGTCATGGTGTTTGGACACCTGAAGAAGAAAAGACAGGGCCATGGTGTTTGGACACCTGCAGTACCAACAACCACACACCACACTTAAGCCCTGTTTATTCAGACGTCTCTTTGTGTTTTGCCCTCCTCCGTTAACAGGTGTGTAGTTGGTGACCGGGGCCAAACGCCTGTTGTTTCCCTGACGCCCCTGAACAGCTTTTGGAGGCCAGCGTCTTTCAACCAATCAAGATCCCCGTGGAGGCTGAAACTCCATGGAAAACATTTAAAGGGGCGCTTCACCGAAAAACAATGCTGATTTATTTTGCACATGATCTCACACATATCCGAAAACTGTAAACAGTTTTGCAGGCATTCATTTAGTTTGACAGTTACTGAGAGTTGATTTGAGTTACGTTGATGCCAGTGATGTGATTGGACATTACTGAGTCATTGAGTTGTATTAAAGTACAAGTCTTGCGATGACATCACTGGCATCAACTCAACTCAACTCTCAATAACCGTAAAACTAAATGAAAGTCTGCAAGACTGCAGTTTACGGACATGTGTGAGATCATGTGCGAAATCAATCAGCATTGTAAATGAGCATTGTTTTTCAGTGAAGCGTCCCTTTAGGAGTGTTCTCCATGCAGTCAACACACAGGCAGAGGGAAGACAGAGCCTCCAGGACAGAGCCTGTGTTGGCCAGGAGGAGGCTTTGTGTACACATGTAGAAGCTGGCCGCTTGCCTGCTGCGAGGACATTACTCTATCAGAGTGTACGTGTTGTCCTCTCTCCCTTTCTCTCTCTCTGTCTCTCTGTATACCTACATCTGTCTCATGTGTTGTCCTCTCTCCCTTTCTCTCTCTCTCTGTCTCTCTGTATACCTACATCTGTCTCATGTGTTGTCCTATCTCCCTTTCTCTCTCTCTCTGTCTCTCTGTATACCTACATCTGTCTCATGTGTTGTCCTCTCTCCCTTTCTCTCTCTCTGTCTCTCTGTATACCTACATCTGTCTCGCTGTGAGGACATTACTCTATCAGAGTGTACGTGTTGTCCTCTCTCCCTTTCTCTCTCTATACCTACATCTGTCTCATGTGTTGTCCTCTCTCCCTTTCTCTCTCTCTCTGTCTCTCTGTATACCTACATATGTCTCATGTGTTGTCCTCTCTGCCTTTCTCTCTCTCTCTGTCTCTCTGTATACCTACATCTGTCTCGCTGTGAGGACATTACTCTATCAGAGTGTACGTGTTGTCCTCTCCCTTTCTCTCTCTCTGTCTCTCTGTATACCTACATCTGTCTCATGTGTTGTCCTCTCTCCCTTTCTCTCTCTCTCTGTCTCTCTGTATACCTACATCTGTCTCGCTGTGTTTTTGCCCAACCCCGCCCTCTCTCCTCTCCCCGTTCTCCCTCCTAGGCCACGCATCACGCTACTTAGCAGGCCGCCTGGTATCGACAGAAATGCCCAAAACGGTCTCTGCTTCCCATTAGCGAGGCATCTCCACGCTCCGCGCAGCAACACCCGCTAGCCATCCAGCGCCGCTACGACCACGAGTTGGCTGCGTTTCACGCCTCTCCTCTTTATTGTTGATGAATGGCTGCAGCAGATGGTTTGTTATCTTTGAAGATTCCAGTAAGACGAGCGTGATGAATCGCTCCCGGGCCCCCACGGATCCACCACCGCCGCACCCCACCACCACCACCACCGACACATCAGCCTTCCAGCCGTTCAAAAAAGAAAACGAAAAAAAATCTTGAATAATGTCAAATGTGGAAGAAATATGTATTGAACTCGTCGAAACACACCTCAGGAACTATACCGCTTGGACTTTCTCATAGCGAGCGCGTCGTCGTCGTCGTCGTCGTGATGTGTCACACCTTTCACTTCTTTGAGCACATCTGCGCCGGCGCTTTCATCCCGTTCCAGCTGTGTAAACTCCAATATGGTCGGTGTTAAAAACATCCATACAGAGAGAAAAAAAAGACAAGTGCTCATCTGGTGCAGTCATTATCCCGTTTACTACACGTTCTCATGACAGACTCACGTCCACTCGTCTCATCAGTCACAACTTCACACGGCGCGGGTGTGAGGAGGAGAGGGCCAGTTATGGTAGCGATGGCAGTTAATGTCTTCCGTACAATGTGAATTCTTTGTCGGGCCTCTCTATTTCCCAGATTATAAATCAATCCATGCCCAGGTGGAGGGGTGGTGGAGGTGTGGGGGTTGATATCTCTGAAGATGGTGAGCATCTTCAGAGATATCAACCCCCACACCACCTCCACCACCACCCCTCCACGATGGTGCCATGTGAAATGTCTGAGGCCTCTGGGTGAGGAAGCAGTGTCTGGAGAAGGATTGCACACTTGTGCCATCAATTTGTGACAGACACATAACCACATGTCTACTGTAACGCTGCGGTCGCTCAATAAATGTAACACCACAACTTCACCGTTCAGGCTTTTTCTTTTACTGTGCTATTGCTGCACATCAGCAATTTTATGAGATATTATGAAATAGCCTATACTCGAATGCAAAAATCGAATAAAAATAAATACTTGGTTTATTTGACTGTAGCTGGCGGTCAGACTGTTTGTCTGGGCCCAGAATGCCTCAGCTCTTGGGACACTCTTGTGTTACAGTATAGATGACATGCATCAGATAAGAATAATCATAAACTGCACTAAATAGAAGAAATGTTACCTTTTAAAAACACAATGTATCAAATATCAAGTGATATATATCGAGTGACATTAAATCACCCTGACATGCATCAAACAATAAATGTTATCGTGTTAATTAGGCTGAATCCACGAAGACAAGCCACAAACGTCCACATTAATATTGAGCCGGGTTCTTTCCATAACCTGAGCTTGGTGTATATTGGTCCAAATCTTTAGCCTGGTATTTTGATGGCTGCGTTGGTCACACAAAAGCTATTTGCGTGCAAAGTCATTGACAGCAGGTCATCCAGCAGATAAATCACATTAAAAGACGTGTCAACAGTCGTCTCAGAATAGACCCCAAAAGTACCTGATCCAAATACTGTATCTGTTGAAGGAGCATCTGGGCATACTTGGGATAGTTGTGATTGTAGTCGTGTCACCTGGAACTCGTGCTGAAGACACAGAAGGTCTAAAATGAGAACGCAAGAGGAGGCCCGATGGATGTAAGAATAACAATAAAGGGGGGGGTTAGCATTGTATTATCTGATTACTACCAGAAAAAAACAATCATATTTGAAATATTTGTGGTCAATTGATGTCGGTAGAGTCAGTCTACATTGTGGCAACTGATAGAAAATGTTCAGATATGAAATGTTATTTCACAACACATCATATGCCACATGTTGCATTATGGTAAAGCTCATTCAATGACATTATGAAATCATATCACACTATCTATATCAAAGCAAGTGCAAGTTATTTATGCCATATAGTCAAAAGCTGCTCTATATCCTGAATGACCACAACACTTCCTATGTTCCGAGTAAATTCTCGTCAAACACTTTTAATAGATATGATAATAACAGCGATATTATCAGGATAGCCAAGCACTGTGGGTAAACATATAAATAAAAAAAACGTTAAACTTCATGACTAAGCTTTTTTTTATGTCATTTTCCATAACCAGTAAACATGCATTCTCTTCCCTAGTAAGGACATTTCACACTTCAGTGCAGCCAGCACGCCACAAGTCTCAATTCTCCATAGGATTTTTGGGACCGATTTGTTGTTGTAAAACAACAACGTTTCCACTATAACTCAGTTTTCCATCAGCCGGTGAAGTCATGTTTTAACAGGGTCTCATTTCTCAGATATTTGCTCCCTTGCTCGTGGGGGCTATAGGCCTCACCTGCAGCTGTGGGCTAACTGCTCACTCATACACGCACCGTGCAACGTGAAACCTGGGCCTGTTCATCGGGAGAGGAAGGAGGAACTGTGCCACTGAAGCGCCTGCAGTGTTGCAGGTGTGAATATCTCTGTCCTCAGCTTCTCCTGTGATTAATGAATGATCTGAGCTATCCCAACACCAAGCCCATCACAATATCGCTCCCACAAAGTCAACCAATCGGATCTGTCAGAGCCAGGAGGGAAACATCATGTGACGCGGTGGAGAAGTTGCTCTCGGGGGCCAAGTGGTTTGATGGGCCCAACCGATTTATCACAGATGTGCATTTTGGAGACAACGGGGGCGGACATGACTTCACCATTTGGGAAGAATTATGTGCTATCATGAAGGCCATTATAGGGCACGCTCAAGTGGTGCAAAGATCAGGATGCACAGGACACACAGACACACACTCAAGTATGGGTGTGCCCCCCCCCCCCCCCCCCCCCCACACACACACACACACAAGCATACACACCTTGCTAAGCAACACAATCACCCACCACCACACAAACATGCACGGACACAATTCAGTTGCACAATTCAGGCACCTCTTGCCAAACTCTCAGGTGCACAGCAGCAGAGATACTCATATTATGCACAAACATGCACACACACACAACCGCACACAAGTACATGTTTATGCATATTATGTATTTTAGCTGAAGCTAGTTGAACGCAATGACCCGTGGTGGTTGAATGGCTCTTTCAATAGAGAGTTTGAGTTGACAGAGACTGATCGATTTGATAGCACAGCTGCCGATGAGCTGGGGGGGGGCAGCACTTGTGCTCAAAATATATATGAGCAATTGCCCACATTTATGACACACACACACACACACACACACACACACGCACGCACGCACGCACGCACGCACACACACACACACACACACACACACACACACACACACACTCTCTCTCTCTCTCTCACACACACACACACACACACACACACACACACACACACACACACACACACACACACACACACACACACACACACACACACACACCACACCACACACAATCAGAATGTATGAGACTATTTAGGTAATACTTTTATTCATCCCAAAGGGGAAATTCCTTTGTTGCAGCAGCATAGGACAAAATGCAAATACAAATACACAGTAAGAATGCACAGTAGAAATATATACAGAACAAATAAAGATCTGCATAACAGTAACAAAAAAAATATTCACAGGAGTCAAATATACACAAATTATATACCCATGTACACCACAGTAATAAGATAATAATAGTATAATATAATATGCATGTGCAAGGAGCATGTTGGTCACGGGTTTCATACACTTTCTGTAATAAAACATCTAAAAGGGCGACGACCCTCCTTGTATGTAACATGTGATGAATTGTTTACACTTTATAGGTTAGGTGATGCAAAAAGCCTTGTAAATGAATTGTAAATGATTTACGCATCATTTATAACAGGTGAGGAACGCTTAATTTACTAAAAGTTTGTAGATGACTTACAACACATTTATTATGTTAACATAGCACTTATTAATCATCTACAAATGTAGATGTACTAATGTTTTGTAAATGATTAGTTCAGGAACGAAAGGTTTATAAATAATTTGTTAACTAAGGGAAAATGGGGGGAATTGGGCCATAGGGATAGGAAGGTGCTAGAGAGTCAGGATTCGAGGGGTGGGTAGGATTGGTGGGTAGGGGGATATGGGTGGTGTTGGGGGGGGTGCGCCGTGGTCTAAAGGCTGAAACATACTTCTGCGTCCGCCTTGACTTGGAGCCTTGCCGGTGGCAGCTACTCCCATATACTCGAACGTTAAGCGGGTCACAGGGGAGTCCCCAGCAAAATGAGTCAATTGTGAGATTTCACTATAGGATTACAATGACTACAAGTTAGCCCAAGGAGAGAATGTAATGCATATACTTGGTAATAGCTTTCACTCTGTCCTGTTATCTCCCCATCTACATTATATTATACTTGCACTGTTCACGTCGGCTGCATCGAGTCACGTTTTCGAGGAGCTGCACACCAGCTGCGCCGGCAGGCTCGCCAGCCATACCACACCCCTCAGCGCATTCGGCGAGAGCTTTGACGCAGAACTATGTTTTCCACTTTAAAGTCAAGCTGAACCCAAAAATGACTTTTCTTTTCTTTTCGTTCAAATACCTGGGTATGCAGTGCACCTATTTAATAATGTATGCAAACAAAATCACAACAATCTAATTTCTTTAGTTTTTCCACACTTTTTCACATCAAAAGTTCATTTTTCAAGATTTCATTGATAACAGTAATGTACAGTTTGCTGACGTCACCTAGCACTATCAAATTTCTACCCCATTTCAACCAATCATATCACGACATGCAGCTGTCAATCAAATCTTCATTTCAGGATAATTTTCTCTTCCAAATGAAGTCGAAAATGGCGCCTAGTGCCTGTCGTCTGGCAGAATTCCTATCCCATAAACTAACTACTAACTTGGCCAATTGTTAGAAACATGAACAAAAAACAAAAACTATAATCTCTAAGAATGCAAAGAAATGTAACTGGCTCGTTAAAACGCGCATTCCAGGGATATCGTATTGTTACAGCAGCGATAATGGCGCGCGCATCCGAGAGCTTGGTTGTCAGGGGTCGCACTTCGGAGATTCCAGGCCGACGTACGGCACTCTCCGCTCGGCAACACGAAGGCAGCTGGCTGCCTGCGGGTCGCTGAGCTCCACTCCTCCCGTCAAAAGGCTCTTTCCGAGGGGAGCACCACAACACACTGAATCCCAATCAATTTGGAGGCGGAACACGCCAGGATTGGCCAAAGCCCAATCCAGTCCCCAGAATTGTCAAATAAAATCATCGACATGATGCTATGACCCGCCTCTCAACCTGTCATCTTAGACAAACTATGTTTTCAGTCTGAAAAGGACTCATTATGCACGTGACGAACAGGTTCAGTTCGACTTTAAGGTTTGCGCTTGTTGTTAAAGACCAACACACTAGCCTGCAGCCAAAATATAGGTGTGAGAAAGTGTCACCTCTGTAAATTGGTATGCATTACTACACTATGGAATTTATTCCTGTGAGAGAATCCTTTGTTGTTGGAGGGTTTGTTTATGTCCATGAGCTGAGCGTACCTATAGCCTATCGTCCTAAATAACCTACATTAGCATGAACAACTGTTTTGATATCGACAAAAGTCCTTGTGATTATGATGATATAGATTTCAACCATATCACTCAGCCCTATTTTTTGGTATATTCTCTCTAAACACAAAACAGACACACAGATAAAGCATGTGATGAATGTGTTAACATTCGTCACAGTGGAGAGGAAAAAATGTGAGAAACGGACACAATTTACGGTAGTTCCACCTGCGCATCCCCTGCACATCCATGTACATGCACATGATAAGGGACCTCACCGCACCCAGAGATAAGGGGGGACTTGCCCCGGCAAATGAAAGTCGGTCCCCAAAGGTGAAAAAGCACGGGAAAAAACAGGTAACATTATTGAGCCAACAAATATCGTCTCTTGTAATGTGTAGGTAGGCCTACATACGGTGTCACTGGTAACATCTGTGTTGTTACGAGTTTATTATTAACCAGCAGGAAAATGTCCACACTGCGTGACAAGTCTAATACCCATGGAATAAGTCAGTAATAATTGCAGCTGTAACATTTATATAATAATTCAATAATACCTGTAATAATAATTGCAAACAAAAAATCCAGAGCAGCCAGCACTGTATTTTTACGCACAGCCCTATGTGTTTATTTGCATATGGAGCGGGGAACTGAAATCTGAATCTGATCACATGGAGACGCCAGGTGTGAACAGACATACGAGCTGAGTGACCACTTGTGATCAGATCACCCAAGACGCATGTGAATACCAGGTATGAACAGGGCCAGAGATTCCCTTGGGAAAGTGGCGGCTCCTTGCAGAAACAGAATAATGCATCCCATTATTAGGGCAAAACATATCAGAAAAAAACAACCTGACGTGACAAATAAGAATATTGCAGTAGTTACATTACAATGTTATATTCAATTTACCCTTGGGGATCAATAACGTTTTTCTGGTTCAGATTTTCTTTTTAACCATCAAAGTTTAAAAAAAAAAATCAACGTTGCATAGAAACAGTTTCAATGAAAATTGGTGAAGGAATTTCAAACCGATTATGTGATTATGATTTGTCATACATTGTGCGATTGTGGCGCTTGATCCTGGTCGTTGTCCCTTTAAGAAGCAGTGAGAGTGAGCGAGGAGGTGGTGCGGTTTCACACCCCGGGGTGGGAAACATGGGCGGGGCCAACGACTGCTGAGTGACAGCCGCTCACTGGCTCTCCAGCTCGGGCTCTGCTGAAAACCCCGTGAGGGCCAATGAGATTAGGAGTTGGCCCGTCCGTCAAATCGCAGCAGCCAATCGCAGCGAAGAATGGGAGGGAGCCCTGGAATCGCTGTTGTGCATCCAACGTGGGACTACGGAACGATCGCCGATGGAAAAAAGGAAAAGTAACTCAAGAAAGGGGAGAAAAAAACTCATGGTGGTGGCAGACGGTCGGAACGGGGGTGGACTATATTTTGCTATTAATCGGATCGACTAGATTTTGTGACCGCAGACTGCACCTGATAACATGTTGGTTTAGGTCTTCTTGGGACGGAGAGCGTGCGCATTTCAAAGTTGGATTATTCGACGAGACGAGCAAAGTGGTGTTGCGATTTGGACGAATATGCAGCGCTCGGCTTGAGAGAGACCAACGCTGGAGTTTTTCGGGACTGTTCATGCGGGTGTTAACTTATACGTTGCATTTTTAACCCCGAAGTACAAAAACTACAAACATCGCCAGAAGAAGTCACATCGCACGCGCGCTGTTGAACGGGTAGTTTGGACACTTGTTTTGCTGCGTGTTGATCAACAGTTATTTGGAGATCTATCCGCGGCGGCAGTGTGTCCTCCTTTACAATCTTTGCGTTGCATGTTTTCAAACATGCTCCTCTCAGAAGAAGCAGTCGTCCCACCAAGAAGGGAACATCGTTTTTGACCCTTTTATGGACACTTTGTGCAACTTACGTTGAAGTTTTAGACCGAAAAACAAGTTTAATGTAGCCTAAGGTTTGCTGGTTAAACTGTGAATCACCTTTGATTTTTCAGCCCCGCGTCGGACACCAAAGGAGAAAGTTGGAACTGGGAACTTGTGTGTCCTAAATGACTGCTGTTCGGAGGGGGACACATTTGACCGGTACCGCTGCTGTTCGTAATAACCTCCTTATTACAACAAGGAGGCAATTAATGTGCTATAAAAAGCACGTCGCGAGCCCCCCGAAGCTACACTAGTTTTCCAATTTGGATACGAGGAGAGAGAGAGCTCGCGCGGCCGCGCTATTAAAACTGGATACAAAATGGCGGCGTCCCTGGGACGAATTGGATATGTTTCTTCTCACTATGTTTTCTATTTAGTTTTGTCGGTCGAACTGTTCATCAGTTATGGATTGAGCTCGGACTTGCCGTGTGCCCGTAACTGTACGTGCATCGGAGATTCGGTGGACTGTAGCAACCTGGAGCTGACAGCTACACCTCTGGACCTTCCAGCCGGGACACTTTCCTTGTAAGTAAAAGCGCCCAGTTGCCCCCTAGTCCTATTTATTGACCAGCACCATAACGGGATAACAATGTTTCCAAACACTAAAGTCAGTGTGTGAAGTAACACAGGAGCCCCCCCCCAAACTTTTATTTTGGTAAGACGGTCCCTCGTATATAAATCCAAGGAAACTCGTCTGAGAAGATTTTTGTGGTTATGGTTAATTTAGCATAATTGCCTCCTGTAATGTTACTGCATGTGGTGAGAGTGGAACATAATATCTTATTTACCAAATAGTCAACCTTATTGGGCTGACTGATAACATTAGTGAGCGAATTAAGAGTGAGGTTAAATGTACTCGTTTTGCTGGGGACCCCCCTGTTACCCCACCAAAGGACCCCTGGAGGTCCTTGCACCCCACATTGGAAAACATTGGCACACAACACTCTTTTTTGCTCAGGCAATCGTTAGCCTACCTATTATAAGATTGTGACATGCTTGGGTTTAATGCAATCCAGGAGTTTCCACAAAAGTCTTTGACAACAGAAGAAGTCAAACTGATATTAGAGAAAGTTTTGTCTTCGCAAACATTGTCTTGTCTCTGCTTGATAAATACTTTTATTTACGGCAATGGTCAGTGGGAATTTGTTCCACAAGGGGAGGGAGGGTTACACATGACATGTACATGCACAGTTGTCATGCAGTGTTCTGCTGGGTGGCACCCATTGGTTGGGGTGCCACTGCCTTGCTCATGGGCAAGTTTTAGTTTGTTATTGAGGATGGGGAGAGTGCTACTCACTCAGCAGTCTGCCTTCAAATTGTCCAGCTAGTTTGAGAACTTCATCTTCCAGACTTCCACTGTCCACAAAGACAGAGTGATTTGACTGGATTTAGTCTCTCACAATAAACGTAAAATTTGAATCTCTTTGTTAAAATGTAGTTTGTTTGAGAAATTTAAAATATTGCGGGCCAAAGTTTGTTATCAACCACTGCAGTAAGTGAATGACGGTGTCTCGGATAGTTTGGGCAAAGTGAAAAGTGCCACGGAGATGCTCCGCATGATTCATTTTGCTCATGTCGGGACAAACAAACCGTTCCCTCAGGGTGAGTAATGGACGTCAGTGTCACAACATCCATTTGGCTTTTATTCGTTGAGATTTATGACAGGTATTATTACCCTAATGCTTCATTTTGCTTCTGCTGGCCCATAGTTCACAAATTAGATTTCGGGTCAATTGAGCGCGGGCTCCTCAGGATGAGACCGACAACAATTGAGAGCCTGTCTGCAAGTTAATTTAGGAAATGAGTCAATTTGGGCAGAGTTTCACGGAACGTCATCTGATGTCCAAGTAGCCTCCACGTTCATCAAACTGAATGACACAATGTATTGACGGACAACACAACGCTCTGTCCTCCCAATCAACATTTTGCCTCCCACCGCACTATATTCTAAGTGGCACTTCCAATGGCAGTTGTGGATCTTCAAGGACAATTGGTCGTTTTTCGTTGGGAATTTTCACCTAAATCACCAAATGGGCTATTTGTGTGTGTGTTTGTGTGTGTATGTGATTGTGTGTGCGTGTGTGCCTGCATGTTTGTGTGCGTGTCGCTGAGAGCATGGGGTGAAAGACCAAAGGCCTTGCAGACTCCTCTGGCTCCCAGGTTCCTGTGTTCGGCAGTTTATCTTCCCCTGGGAAGTGAGGAATGCAACTTTTAAAAAAGTCCTCTAAAAAACATGAATAACGGCGCTTGTGCCCAGGTAGCCTCGTTGCCCCTAAGCACCACTTGGCCAAGTTCAAGTGCAGGCGCTGTTTATCACACATGTACGCACGCACACACACACACACACACACACACACACACACACGTCACACACACACACACACACACACACACACACACACACACACACTGCTCCCACTGTCTTCATGCACCACGCACAACTAGGACAAGTGTCCCGTTTGAAACAGCTGGCTGGAAAGCTTTTGCTGTGTGTGTGTGTGTGAGTGTGTGTGTGTGTGTGTGTGTGTGTGTGTGTGTGTGTGTGTGTGTGTGATACCAGGGGCCTGTGCCTGAGTGAGCCGTCGTCTCGCTCCAAGTCGACTCGGATTATCTCGGCCAACCTTATCGGTCAACATTTAAGGACCCGCAATCGTGTTGTTTTCAAAGGGAATGGTTTAATGGCTTTGAATTATCTCTGGAAACACCTAAGGTTGCATATTTCCACACCGCTCGCTCGAGATAGTCGCGTCGTGCCGGCAGGTAGCAAGCAACACAAAGGCACAGAGCTCTTTGCTTCTGGGCTCTGTATAAAGAGGCAGATTAGCAGGTGATTATTACTGTAAACGCAAAGAGACAGGCAGGGAGGGTTTCACTTGTAGCTGAATGTGATCCCATTAAAAGATACCTCACGCCAAAGTCCTGTCCACTTGACTGGATGAAATACTTTGTGCGCGGCGGGTTGAAAGTTTATTTTAGTTGATGTGTGTTATATGTGCACAAAAAGTGTGTGTGTGTGTGTGTGTGTGTGTGTGTGTGTGTGTGTGTGTGTGTGTGTGTGTGTGTGTGTGTGTGTGTGTGTGTGTGTGTGTGCAAGCTGTGGGTGTATGAGTTACGGGCGAGAAGGAAACTGCCACTTACACCCACTTATTTATTGGCGCTCTTTTCTGCCCCTCGGCACATCAAAAGCCAGCGAAGAAAGGTGCCTAAATGCACTGTTAGTAAGTGAAGAGATAAGCTGATCTGAAGGTGACGGTCACCCTGGACTGCTTACTCCATAGCAGGGCGGCTAACTTTATTTATAATCCAGTCATTAAGCATTGCTACACACACACAGCGAGTTGATAGAGGCCAGGTTTAGGCTATAATACAGTGCAACAATAATAGGATTATATGAATAGGATCAAACTGTGTAATTGGGAACTGTAATGCTTTTATCTTAATCCCAGCATAATGCAATAAGACGTTCGAAATGAGTCCGATCAGAATTAATTGAAGCCAGAGGATGAAGAGAAAAGAAAATGTTAGTCCCACTTGTAGATGTCTGATGCATGCAGAGAGGTGCAGTAATGCATGATGTTTGGTAGTACAGTAATACATGCAGAGAGGTGCAGTAGTAATGCATGATGTTTGGTAGTACAGTAATACATGCAGAGAGGTGCAGTAATGCATGATGTTTGGTAGTACAGTAATACATGCAGAGAGGTGCAGTAACGCATGGTGTTTGGTAGTACAGTAATACATGCAGAGAGGTGCAGTAATAATGCATGATGTTTGGTAGTACAGTAATACATGCAGAGAGGTGCAGTAATGCATGATGTTTGGTAGTACAGTAATACATGCAGAGAGATGCAGTAATAATGCATGATGTTTGGTAGTACAGTAATACATGCAGATAGGTGCACTAATACATGATGTTTGGTAGTACAGTAATACATGCAGAGAGGTGCACTAATACATGATGTTTTGTAGTACAGTAATACATGCAGAGAGGTGCAGTAATAATGCATGATGTTTGGTAGTACAGTAATACATGCAGAGAGGTGCAGTAATGCATGATGTTTGGTAGTACAGTAATACATGCAGAGAGGTGCAGTAATAATGCATGATGTTTGGTAGTACAGTAATACATGCAGAGAGGTGCAGTAATGCATGGTGTTTGGTAGTACAGTAATACATGCAGAGAGGTGCACTAATACATGATGTTTTGTAGTACAGTAATACATGCAGAGAGGTGCAGTAATAATGCATGATGTTTGGTAGTACAGTAATACATGCAGAGAGGTGCAGTAATGCATGGTGTTTGGTAGTACAGTAATACATGCAGAGAGGTGCAGTAATGCATGATGTTTGGTAGGAGAGTAATACATGCAGAGAGGTGCAGTAATAATGCATGATGTTTGGTAGTACAGTAATACATGCAGAGAGGTGCAGTAATGCATGATGTTTGGTAGTACAGTAATACATGCAGAGAGATGCAGTAATAATGCATGATGTTTGGTAGTACAGTAATACATGCAGAGAGGTGCACTAATACATGATGTTTGGTAGTACAGTAATACATGCAGAGAGGTGCAGTAATCCATGATGTTTGGTAGTACAGTAATACATGCAGAGAGGTGCAGTAATAATGCATGATGTTTGGTAGTACAGTAATACATGCAGAGAGGTGCAGTAATGCATGATGTTTGGTAGTACAGCAATACATGCAGAGAGGTGCAGTAATAATGCATGATGTTTGGTAGTACAGTAATACATGCAGAGAGGTGCAGTAATCCATGTTTGGTAGTACAGTAATACATGCAGAGAGGTGCAGTAATGCATGATGTTTGTACAGTAATACATGCAGAGAGATGCAGTAATGCATGATGTTTGGTAGTACAGTAATACATGCAGAGAGGTGCAGTAATCCATGTTTGGTAGTACAGTAATACATGCAGAGAGGTGCAGTAATGCATGATGTTTGTACAGTAATACATGCAGAGAGGTGCAGTAATGCATGATGTTTGTACAGTAATACATGCAGAGAGATGCAGTAATCCATGATGTTTGCTAGTACAGTAATACATGCAGAGAGGTGCAGTAATGCATGATGTTTGGTAGTACACTCAGTAATACATGCAGAGAGGTGCAGTAATAATGCATGATGTTTGGTAGTACAGTAATACATGCAGAGAGGTGCAGTAATAATGCATGATGTTTGGTAGTACAGTAATACATGCAGAGAGGTGCAGTAATGCATGATGTTTGGTAGTACACTCAGTAATACATGCAGAGAGGTGCAGTAATAATCCATGATGTTTGGTAGTACACTCAGTAATACATGCAGAGAGGTGCAGTAATAATCCATGATGTTTGGTAGTACACTCAGTAATACATGCAGAGAGGTGCAGTAATAATCCATGATGTTTGGTAGTACACTCAGTAATACATGCAGAGAGGTGCAGTAATAATGCATGATGTTTGGTAGTACACTCAGTAATACATGCAGAGAGGTGCAGTAATAATCCATGATGTTTGGTAGTACACTCAGTAATACATGCAGAGAGGTGCAGTAATAATGCATGATGTTTGGTAGTACACTCAGTAATACATGCAGAGAGGTGCAGTAATGCATGATGTTTAGTAGTACACTCAGTAATACATGCAGAGAGGTGCAGTAATAATTCATGATGTTTGGTAGTACAGTAATACATGCAGAGAGGTGCAGTAATAATTCATGATGTTTGGTAGTACAGTAATACATGCAGAGAGGTGCAGTAATGCATGATGTTTGGTAGTACAGTAATACATGCAGAGAGATGCAGTAATAATGCATGATGTTTGGTAGTACAGTAATACATGCAGAGAGGTGCAGTAATCCATGATGTTTGGTAGTACAGTAATACATGCAGAGAGGTGCAGTAATGCATGATGTTTGGTAGTACAGTAATACATGCAGAGAGGTGCAGTAATGCATGATGTTTGGTAGGAGAGTAATACATGCAGAGAGGTGCAGTAATAATGCATGATGTTTGGTAGTACAGTAATACATGCAGAGAGGTGCAGTAATGCATGATGTTTGGTAGTACACTCAGTGATACATGCAGAGAGGTGCAGTAATACATGATGTTTGGTAGTACAGTAATACATGCAGAGAGGTGCAGTAATGCATGATGTTTAGTAGTACACTCAGTAATACATGCAGAGAGGTGCAGCAATGCATGATGTTTGGTAGGACAGTAATACCTCTCTATCCTCCCTCTACCTCACAGTGTCCAGTCGCACCACGCTGGGGTTTCACACCGCATGTGTTTGTCCGGTCTGTCCCTACCTCCGCCCTCCGGCTCTCTGAGCCAAGTGAAATTAGTGTGGAATCAACTGTCCCTGTTATGTTTAGCCCAGGGAGGGAGGCAGCAGCGGTAGTGCTGCTGGGGTCAGTGTGTGCTGTCGTGTCGGGGTGGCCATTATTATTGGCTGTCAATAAAAACAAGTCTCCCACAGTCCGCCTCCCTCTCTCTCCAACTGCTTAAAAGAATTAGGTCTACAGTACTTTTGCATCAGTGAAAGAGGATTGCACTCTCAAGCTGCAGTTATCTTCATGCAGACTTTACACGGTGAAACTTTCACGCAACTTCAATTAGTTGAAACTGAGGTGAAACTAAGTTGCAAATGACTAAAGCCGTCTGCAACACATTTGAAACTTGCCTGAAACTCAGCTGCAACAGTTGCAAAACTCTCAACTTTGTGAAACTAGTTTGATGCAATAACAGCCAATGAAAACGCAGATAAGTTGGCTATTAATGCACTGATGGCTCTCTTCCTATTCTCCGGGACGGCCACAATGAAAGAAAGTAGCCAGCCAGTGGCAGAAGAAAATCTGATACAACATGTTTGAATTGATATGATGTCCAGCTAGAAAACGATACAAAGATGCAAGTTACAATGAATGAATGACACTCCCCACTTGATACAGTAATCTACTGTAGGAAGAGAGATAAAAGGAAAACAATGAAACAATACAAATCTAGCTAGCTTGTTTTAGTGAAACAAACTACATCATCTCATGTTGCATCATGAGACTTGATTCTTTTTTAATTTCTTTGTGTAAATGTCAAGTTGCATGAAAATGATGTTTCATGCAATTTGCAACCTGCAACTAATAGTTGCCTGAAAGTTTCACCGTGTAAAGCCAGCCTTATATGTTGGGTGCAACTGCAATTGCTTTGACAACTGCAATAGTGACTCAGAGGGGATAGGTGTCTGGAGGTTAGGTGTTGGCCTGCAGTTTCTCCATCAGTAGCAGTCCCGGGTGAGGTCCTCTCTGTGGAAGGCCTCTGGACAGTGTGGCCCTGTGTGAAGAACCAAGCCCCCCCACTCCTTAATGCCTGCCAGTTGTCCAAATAGTCTCCCTTCAGGACCATGCTGGTTTTAACGCTCTCCTGTGAGAATGTGGCCTTGATGGGCATGGTAGGAAACAAGCGTGTGTTTGCATATCCTGGCAGAGCAGATGAAGCTAATAAGAAGAGATGGTGAAGGACTGAGAGAACGAGGAGGGCGGTGGTGGTGGTGGAGAAGATCCACGGGGGACCACACGGGTTATTCAGGGTGAAGAACACTCTGCTTTCTGAAAACCTGTAAATCATGAATCTCAGATATCCATTGTTTGGTTTACATAGGATGCTTACAAGACTCAACAAATAGTCCGGCGGGCGCTCTCAGATGTTTGTCTATTGTTTATGATTGATGAATAGCCTAATAACATTCAAAGCAAGCTTCCTCTCACATATTCCCTCTCAGGAGTGCTGGCTTATCTGATTTGCGGCCATGGTAATGTGTATAAATAGCACTTTTGCCTGCAGGACCATCGGGCGTAATGGGCTTTTGCAAGTAAATAAAAGCAGCAGCATAGCTAATGCGGCCTGTGATTGCCGTGGTCAGATGGAGATAAAGCAGAGGCCTGCCGTCTGCTCGCCAACCTCTCTCTCCAAGTCATTCTGTTATCGGAGGTATTACAATCTTTTGCTCGTATTCGTCGTACAGGATCCAGAATGCTATACTGCTGTATATGAGGCTGTCCTGATTTCCATTTAGCTGAATCGTTAACGTCACACCAACATACACTGGTCAAAAGCAAGAAGGAGTATCTTAATATTGACTGATTCCCCTCCACAACTCAGCTTTTCCTCGTTGGTTTCTGATTGGCTGTCTGTCACTGACCACCTATAGTTATAAACGAGAGCGCGTACGGCCGAGCGGGGGCCTAACGTTCCCACTCAAACCCCAAGCCTTCGCCTTAAACGGCGCGGAACAGCAGCATCGGTAAACACCGCCCCCGATAGTTGGTTTTGGCTTGTGCCCTCAGGAAATGGGTTTGTTTTGGTGGTTTCCTGTCAGGGGCTGGTGTCTCCGCTGGTTGGTTGGTTGGTTGGTTGGTTGGTTGTGGGGGCTGGAGGACAGGAGGAGGTGGGGGGCTGAACATCACCTGGCCTGGGGGGACGTTTTCCGCCCGGCTGCCTGGAAGTGTTTTGTCAATGTCACGGTCTGTTGCTGCTGCTGCTGCTGCTGCCTTCGGGGCTAGTTCCTCCACTGGTGGGTGAAAGTCATGTCGGTGGTCGAAAACCTCAACCACCGTCGCCCACGTCAAAACACATGGAAGAAGAAACTCAGAGGAAGCGAAACTGTACTTGACTGTCACATATTGTTAGAAAACAACTCCTCTGCCTTTAGGGAGCATTGTCTCTTGTTCTACTCACTTTCATAGCCATGCAAAGCAATTTGATATAATAATACTATGTGGCAGAGGAAGTTGTCATGGTCATGTTTGCCAATTATCAGTGTTTATATCACATTTCCGTGCTTACTGTTTTGTCAGTTATGTGAGTTAAGCTTGATATGAAGGCAGGAATTGATTGGTGTATGACAGTGGTTCTCAAATGGGGGTCCGGGGACCCCCACGGGTCCTTGAGGGGGTAAATTATTTTTGCTATAATTCCATTCATAAGTAGCGCTATTTTGGTCATGGGTTTTATACACTTTCTGTAATAAAACATCTAAAAGCATCAATCTTATTATCATATGTGGGACCGTTTGACAAAATCCTATCAAATGGGGGTCCGTGGTCTAATCTTTGTCAGTTTAAGGGTCCTTCATGTGAAAAGATTTGAGAACCACTGGTGTATGAAAAGTAAACTGCTGAGATGTTTCTTCTCCTTCCATGACCCAGACGGACGTTTGGGCAGTTGAGCAGAGCAGTCGCACATACAGCAGCAGCAGCAGCAGCAGCAGCAGCAGCACAGTCAGCAGGGCCTCTTAGCCTCTTGTGGTTTCGAGGACATTTATCACGACGCAGCCTTGTAATCTTGTGGTATTGGGGAGTGATTATAGCCAGTTTGTTTATTGTGAGAGCTTCCCCGGCCTTGTGACTTACATGTTCTTTGGGCAGAGATTCTAAACCCACACCTCCAGCATTTCCAAGAGTTTAAGATGATATCGTCGTTTTTCACTGATTTTTTTATCAGCTGTCAGCTGATGATGTTTAGTCAGACTGGTTGACGCACTGAGCGTTCCTCCATGAAAATTTGAGCCTTAAACGTATTAATTTAAGGATCCTCTTCTAATCCATGAAGTTAAGAGAGACAGTTGATGCGGGACATGTAGATGTGAACAAAATGAGTGAGGAACAACTTAAGGTTGAGAGCCTGTACGTAACGTGGTCTCCTAACAGCTCCAGGCCTGACATGAACATGAAGTTATGGAGTGAGCTCATGGACTTGCACTGGTTTTAATGACAATCAAACAGCTGCTCTGCCACAAGTCATTCTGCAGGAATCCAGTCAGCAGAATAGATGGCCTTTTTGTTAAGACACTTCAGGGGCGCCAAGTCCTCCCCCCCTCTCCCCCTCCCCCCTCCTTTTCTTCTCCCTCTCCCCCCCCCCCTCAAGCCGGTGTCTACAAAGTGGGTTTGATCGATGAATCATCTGTGAATTCTCTACATCTGGTAAGAGTTTGGAAATCTGGAGAAGATGTTAGAAGAAGAAGAAAGCGTGACTTGGAAAGAGAGAGAGAGAGAGAGAGAGAGAGAGAGGCACTGTGCGAGCGGAGGAGCTGCAGCTCCCCTCCAGAAAGCAGGCACTCTGTGGAGAAGTGCGTGGAGCTGTGCGAGTGCTATCTTGGGCCAGGCATTCTTTCAGAACCCCCCCCCCTTCCCTGCATAAGCCCCCTGTATTCTCTCATACTGCAGAAGAAGATCATCACAGATCCACTATCTGCACGGGCCACACGTTCGTTCACATGCACTTCGATGGTAGAGATAAGTACGATAGGACCACTATTTGGGCCCATTTCGTTCTTCTCCGCTGGCTATATAGCCTAATCATTGCAGAGTTGTGTTTATGCTAGCATAATAAACAATAAGTATGGGGGGAAATAGACCGTCTAACGATCAGTCGTTTTCCTCACTTTGAAGTGGAGAGCACAAGGTCATCGGTCTGCACAGTACGAAAACAATAGCCCCACCAAAGAGACGTATTGATGTTATTCTTTCAGATGAATTGGGGGGGGGGGCGCTCATTTCCTTTCAGTCATGAAGCAGTCTGGCGGCGACGTTTGTAATTAGCATGCTATCGTGCTACATTAGTGTTTCCTCCGCCAGCAATGAGAGTGTGTGTGTGTGAGGAGGACCGTGTCTGCACACGCATAAGTACGGACATCAGCACCAGTGTTATTATGGTCCTCCTCCTCGTGTGTGGCGTGGAGTCCGGGGCTGGCGTCGTCCGGCCTGGCTGGCCTGGAGTTCACACAGCGCCTCGGGGCTAGTGCAGAACCTTCTCCCTAACCTCCTCCTCGGCGCTGTTTGTTTGGAGTGCCCCGCTCCTGCTCCTCCATGCTCCCCTGCTTCTTCAACCCCAGAGAGCGGAGCTCCACATGGCCCCAAGATGTGGCCTGCCTTCCTGCCCGTGCGGGAAGACTTCACAAACTCAGTCACGCTCTCTCCCTCTCTCTGACTGATCTCACAGGCCGGAGCCGGTTCCTTTGTTGCACTGGATGGAATTTGTGTTGCACTGGGTTTGGGAATCTGCAATGCAAACGCATCATCAGCAGCAACACGTATCTCTGATCTCCCCACATGTTCTCCTCAGCCTCTGGAGATCACTGCACAGTGAAAACCTTACCGCTATTTTCACTCAGATCCCACTAGTGTGCGTCGTGTTTATCGCTATCAGAGCGAAGTCACGTTGGCCGGTTTAGGCTTTTTTAACCTCGTTGAAGGTTGATGAGTTATTGGCTTTCCTCTCCTCTCTCCTCCCCCTAGTTGACTGGCGTGTAAAATGGTGGCCTAGAGCTGGCGTTAGCTTTGTGTACACTCTCACTGCTGTTGCCTGGCTATAAAAACCGGCCATTTATGACAGGAAGAGAGGTGTGCGTGTGCGTGTGCGTGTGTGTGTGTGTCTGTGTGTGTGTGTGTGTGTGTGTGTGTGTGTGTTTGCGCGTGTGTGTATGTGTGTGTCTGTGTGTGTGTGTCTCTCTCTGTGTGTGTGTGTGTGTGTGTGCGTGTGTGTGTGTGTGTCTGGCTCTCTGACATGCAGGTTATTATTTGACTAGTTTTATGATGCTCTGAAATGGAGCACATTAAAGGCGCTCTGTGTCCCAGCTGGACCACAGAGGGCTCATCAGTGACATCACTTCACACTTTGAGCGAGCGAAGTTCACACCGTCGTTATCTACGATAGAGATGGGGAAGATAATGATGATCTATCTCTGTGTGTGTCAGTCCCTTCTGTGTCTCTCTCTCTTTCTCCCTCTCTCTTTCTCTGTCTCTCTCTCTCCCGCTCTCTCTCTCTCTCTCTCTCCCTCCCCTCCCTCTCCCACATATGACTGACTGTGCGCTGACTTACGAGCACAGTGTCATATGCTATGACATCACTCCTCTACTCCCACAGCCCCCGTAATGTAGCTATTTTTAAAGCCTTTTAATGACTTTTATATGTCAAATCAACGACATAGTGTATCAGTGACGGTCTACTGCAGCACTGGCCATACTTTTATATGTCAAATCAACGACATAGTGTATCAGTGATGGTCTACTGCATCGCTGACCGTAGTTTTAGTGTTTCCCCTACCATTCTACAACGACGCCCCCGCCAGGCCAGGGGGAAAAAATGCAAAAAAAAAAAAAAAAAAAAAATCTGCTCTCCGCAAAATTTCAATAAACCTTTATGGGTTATATTATTACAATAGAACAATACTGGTGTTGACAGTGTTGACAGTAAGAGAAGATGCCAAATCATTCAAAACAATAAGCATTTTGCTTTTTAGGAGCATCGTGCCAGCGTCCGGTGCTGTTCTAAAATGTGTCGACGTGTGTCGTTGCCTGGGAAACGCAAGCCGTCAAGCCTTTTATTCTCTTCTGCCGGGGCCAGTTTGCTTAGTCAGACAGGCCATTTATGGATTTATTTATCACAATAGTCTTTTAGTGTTTTCTGCTTCTTCTGCCAGACAGGCTAGGCTATGCTGAAGCTAATGTTGTTTCAGGTGACCCCCTAGCCTTGCAGCACTGCTGACCTAGGCTGTTGTGGATTGACCTGGAAAGATGTGGGGAAATAAGCGCAGTGCTTCGGGGCAACAGGTGGTGGAGTGTTGCTCTCTGACTGCGTGGCCATATGACGAGGAGGCACGTGATTGGTCTCTTTTTTGTGAGGTTTTAAATGATTTGGTGTCGTTCTGTTGGCGCCTCGTTGTTTTCAGTTTGAGTAGTGACCAGAGCCGTTTCCTCTTGATGTGCGACAGTTTATCTCAACTTCTCTTCTTATTGTTTTGTGCATATAAACGTGCATAAACGTGCATATGGACATATGTAGTGAGTGTGACGTCACCCGTTGCCATTGGTTTGCGGACTCCCGTTTGATGCCTCTGGTTTGGCATTTTTGGCATGGGGGAATGACTTCCTTTTGCACCCAGCCTCAAGTGGCCATTTGAGGAACTGCAGTTTTTGGCACTTCCGCATTGGCATCCACTTACCAATATGGAACTCCCCCCTTCGTCTCGTGATGTGTGTGGAAGGGCGGAGGCGGGGGTGGGGTAGCTCTGAAAGCTGGAATGCCATATAGACTCTAGAGAGGGTCAGGTAGGTTCTCCAGGGGTTGGAGGTGGGACTATATAACTGCGTCTCTTTATCCCAGCCCAGTCCTCACCTCAGCTGCCCTCTGGTTTCGTGCACCTCTCCACGTCTGCTGGCAGGATAGAGGCTATTATGCTGACCTTTGTGGTCAGCGATGGCTAGCAGCTAGCTTCACCACAGTGGGAAATGATTCTTGAAACGTTGGTGGGTGCAGTTCAGAATAGGATTTAAATTGAGTCTGTGCTTCTTTTTTTTTTTTACTTGCAAATGTTTTTACTAGCAATCAGCATCTACTTGAGTTGAGTATGAACACTTGAGGGGCCTGAACTTCTAAGGACCGCTTGTTCGGGTTTTGCGTCAAAGCTGGAGGAGACCAGCTGCTGCTGCAGCCAGAATCAAACGAACTCAACGGGAAAACGTTGGCGTTTTGGCTCAACGTGCCGCCCTTCAACGATCGCACGACTTCTTTGCTTTTGTGGTCAAGTACCTGGCCGGACGGCGCTGACTAATGTCAAACAGTTCCTGCCCGTTTGGATCAACAGACGCATGCTAGTTGTACCATGCAGTGGAATGCACTGTTTGAGACATTCCAGGCTCTGAGCAGCCAGCAAAGTGCTTTGTAGTGTTTGCCACGGCTTAATCACAGCGTCGTCGACTCTCGACTCTGGACCGGTTCCTGTCTTTGCAAAACGTCTCAACAATAGGACCTTTCCGGGGCTGGATCAAGGAGATGGAGAGAAAACGCAGATAAGCTGCGTGTCGTGTCGTCGCCAATTCACTCTACTCTCTGCTGCCGCACCTAGTTTCTTCTCCAGTTTGACTTTGGAAAGGTGCACGTTCCTCTCTCCCTGGGTTTCATTCTGCTCCCCCTGAAGCCAGTCTAACACTGTCTAATGACTCTCTAAGCTTCTGATCCCAGCGCAGCAAATTCTTCCAGAAACGGCATTATGGCTAAGACCACTTTCTGGAAAGCATTAGCCACAGTTAGCGGTGGCAATCCCCTCCCCCACCTCCTCTCCCACACCTTCCCTCTGCAGGAGAGGGGGGAGAGAGAGAGAGAGAGAGAGAGAGAGAGAGAGAGAGAGAGAGAGAGAGAGAGAGAGAGAGGGAGAGGGAGAGAGAGAGAGAGAGAGAGAGAGAGAGAGAACGTTATCAGCACCAACTCATACAGTAGTAGGTGTTAAAACGCTGCGAGACTTATCTCTCATCTGATAGGCCGAAAATGAATCTGGCCGAACGAGGCGGAGAGAGAGAGAGAGAGAGAGAGAGAGAAGCAGGCTGAGTTGTGTAAACAGCTTTGCTTGTCAGAGGTGAGTGAGAAAAGGGCAACATGTGTGCGTGCCGACACACACACACACACACACACACACACACACACACACACACACACACACACACACACACACACAAAGGAGCAGTTTGTTTGTTGCTCTGGCCTTTAAGCAGCAGCACGGCAGGTTCTGCTCTCGAACGCCACTCACTTTTTCCCCCTCTTTCTTAGTCATCCCTTTGTGTTAGTCCTGCTCCGTCCTCCATTCTCGTGCGTGTAGATCTACATATCGCCAATTTAATTTCCTGCCTCAATTTACATGCAGATCTTATCGTAGCCCTTTAAAAAACTAAAGTGGTCTTTTAGGAGGCGACATCGCAGTATATATATATCAGCATTTTGTGTGATATGTAAGGTTCGCTGGTAAAGTTTCTTTGGCCTGTGTTTTGTGGTGATAAGCAGCTTGTTAAAACCACTGATCGCTCTAGCAGATGACAGCGCTCTCTCCCGAGTCGCTCCTCTCTCTCTCTGTGCCGTGTGTGTGTGTGTGTGTGTGTGTGTGTGTGTGTGTGTGTGTGTGTGTGTCTGTGTGTGTGTCTGTGTGTGTGTGTGTGTCAGCTGAATATACATACCTCCCGGCTGAGGCGGCCCGCAGGAAAACCCTGTGATTTTTCACTTAGCTTCACCATAACGAGGTAATTGCCTCCCGTTGCAGGGGACGGCAATTTAGTGATCTAGGGCGGCGGCCACAGTGGCGGGAGGGAGGTGCCCCAGTGGTGAGTAATCAACATAACACTGACAGTGACACATAAGCCCCGCCCCCCCCTTTCACACATGAAACAGCACGTCAAAGTGCCAGATTGATGTGCTGGGTAATGGCAGCTGCAGTTTGTTGTGTTGTTCACACACAACACATGGCGTTCTGCCTCGCTGAACGTAAAAGGTATGGCTATAAAGCCATACCTTTTACGTTCTGCTGTTGTCATCTCCCGGACTGGAAATTACTTTCAACCGCCAGCCGGAGGTCTCTGCAGTTTAAAAACATGGCAGGTTAAATCCACCCCACTCCCAGGATCTCTCTTTTTGGCATCGATCCAATTCCATAATCCTCAAAACAAGTAAAGCCCCAGCCTGTTGATTGGCTTGTATTTCCCTCCTACCACAGTGCTAAGTAACGTTGTGCTTGATTGGTCCGTCGTCCGTGTTTTTTCAGTCATTCCATTTTCTTTTTAGAAACGGAGAGAGAGAGAGAAAAAGAACAAACGTATTTTGCCAGAAAAATCTGACTAATAATAACAACCTGTTTTGATTGATCACGCATGATACCTCTAATTATGTATCTGATATGCTTGATATTGTAATATCAACGTGTTCGAGCTTTCTCAGCTCACAGGAAGGTGAAATGTTTCCAGACAGGATGATAGATTAGTAAAATGGTCTTTGAATATATATATATATAAAAAAAAAAAAAATCAGAAATCAAGTTTATTACAGAGAAAAGGAAAATCAAGTCCTTTATAAATGTTGATTCTGCTATTTGCTGACCAGGACAATGAAAAGTACCTTCTATTTCCCTTTTTCGGTTGTGGATTTTGAAATCAAAATCAAATCAAATCACTGTTCATTTTCTTTTTTTTATTACTCTGTTTGTGAAAAGAAAAGAGAATGACCCAAGATACATGCTGATGCTTTGCGCCATCAATGTTCTGTCACCTTTCACACATGCAGTCAATACAGAACATGACTGGTGACGTCACAACGTCCAGAGCTGGCAGATTGACAGCATTCATATACTGTGGCATCTCCACACTGGCTGCTGTTCACACATGACAGCACTCTGTCACACTGATGGAACAGGCTGTGTCTGTGAGACTGACTACACACACACCTCCCTGTCACACACACACACGCACGCACGCACGCGCACACACACACACACACACACACACACACACACACACACACACACACACA
>NC_139649.1:7445833-7448333 GCF_964638095.1 Poromitra crassiceps
AGCTTCCTCCTATGTAACATGCCTGATGCCTGCCACTCCACATCCAGCAGCTTCCTCCTATGTAACATGCCTGATGCCTGCCACTCCACATCCAGCAGCTTCCTCCTATGTAACATGCCTGATGCCTGCCACTCCACATCCAGCAGCTTCCTCCTATGTAACATGCCTGATGCCTGCCACTCCACATCACAGCAGCTTCCTCCTATGTAACATGCCTGATGCCTGCCACTCCACATCACAGCAGCTTCCTCCTATGTAACATGCCTGATGCCTGTCACTCCACATCACAGCAGCTTCCTCCTATGTAACATGCCTGATGCCTGCCACTCCACATCCAGCAGCTTCCTCCTATGTAACATGCCTGATGCCTGCCACTCCACATCACAGCAGCTTCCTCCTATGTAACATGCCTGATGCCTGCCACTCCACATCACAGCAGCTTCCTCCTATGTAACATGCCTGATGCCTGCCACTCTACATCCAGCAGCTTCCTCCTATGTAACATGCCTGATGCCTGCCACTCCACATCCAGCAGCTTCCTCCTATGTAACATGCCTGATGCCTGCCACTCCACATCACATCAGCTTCCTCCTATGTAACATGCCTGATGCCTGTCACTCCACATCCAGCAGCTTCCTCCTATGTAACATGCCTGATGCCTGTCACTCCACATCCAGCAGCTTCCTCCTATGTAACATGCCTGATGCCTGCCACTCCACATCCAGCAGCTTCCTCCTATGTAACATGCCTGATGCCTGCCACTCCACATCCAGCAGCTTCCTCCTATGTATTGCCTTGAAGCGAGTCCAATTGAGAATAAAGTGGTGGTTTTCTATATTAAGCCTCCCCTCCACCACCCGATACCGTGGCCAACGCTGGCCTTGTAAATATTTGATACGGTGAGGAGAGGGCTTGGCTCTGTGTCACTCAGCACCGGCACACACAAGACACACACACACACATACACACACACACACGCAGGCACGCACACACACACACACACACACACACACACACACACACACGCACGCATGCACGCACACACACGCACACACGCACGCATGCACGCACACACGCGCTGACCGGTGCTACACACACACACACTGGTGACATCTCTGGCAGGCAGAGCCAGCCAGTCATACGCTCACCGACATCTGTTTCACTCCCGTGTTATTTTGGGCTTTTAAAAGGATGACTTGCTGGCTTGCTTTGTGGCAGTCAGACGGGTTTCTGTTTGAAATCCTTTGAATGACTTCTGCTCTGGTTGAATTTGCCCTCACGTGTGTGTCGAGGGCCTGTGTGGAATAGCCCCGGCATCTTAACGAGCGTAGAGTTGGTGTAGGAATGACAGGAATCCTTTAAAAAATCATTTCGAAAACCTGTCCTCGACTGAGGCTTGCGTTTGATAAAGTCTCACGAGCCTAAGCCTATATTTGTTTTGGTATCTCATTGGATTGTCTTGTATCACAAACTCCTTTCAGAAGATATAAGAAAGATCAGCTCCGGTTTAATGCAATTTGAGATATAAATGAAGGATTTGGGTTTTCATTGATTGTCGTCAATAAATGTGTTTTCTGTGCGCCTGAATTGTTCAGTGTAGAAGTGCGTGTTCTCTTTGGGGGGAAATATGTAGATCCCTGTAACCTCACAGCAACATCTCATCTTCTCTATGCACGTTCCTGTCTCCTCTGCCTGGTCACAGTTTCTTCTCTAACCTGTTCTTCTGTGTGTTTGTCATTTTCAGGAGGCTGGACCACAATGAGCTGACCTCCATACCAGATTTAGGACAGGCTGCCTCCAAGATCGTATCGCTCTACCTGTGAGTATCTCCCCATTCATCTACCTCTCTGCTACCATGATCATCTGGCACTCTGCTGCCATATTCATCTTGGGACAATGGCCTAATTTGGCATCTCCACAGCAACCGTTTTGAGGTGGTAAAGCAGGAAGTAAAGCAGGTGTAACCAATAACCATCAACGAGGGCCCTGGCTCTGGAACATCTAAATCAGGGGATCTCAAACTCACGGACCCCGGGCCAGACACTAAAACGATTTCATACGGCCCGCCAATTGATATCAAGTTATAGTGAAATCAGGCCCGCACCTCCGCTCGTTGTAAAACACAGAGCGCGCTCCTGAGGCGCGTGGACGAGGCGCTGTCTTCATGCAGACGAGCCGCATTTCACACCAGGGTTGCCAGATAAATTTACATACTGTAGATGTGCAGTTCCTTGGGCTGTTTGGTGTGCATTTTGGCGGTTTTTGAACTCTTTGTGCTGGAAACCGTCAGCAGTGTCTGGCAACACGCTTCACACTCCAGGCCAGCCAGCACGAGTCCGCGAGATCATCACTGCATGTCAAATCCACCTCATCATTAGCAGGTGATTCGGTCCGTTCACCCAAGTGAAAGAAAAACATTTTGCACGCTAAAATGTTGTCTTTTGTTGAGAAGTGAACATGTCGCTGTCAAAAGGCAAAAGAAAGGTTGATGACGAGCACA
>NC_139649.1:7453333-7471968 GCF_964638095.1 Poromitra crassiceps
GGAGGCTAACAGAGTAGCAGCAGGGACAGAAGTTCAGACTCACAGGATCTTCTGACAGGAGAGTGATGTTTCTAGAGTGAAACAGTGAACCGTCGTCAGGCTGGATGAGACGTTTCCAGGATGAAATGGACAGGAGCAGTTGTTGGCTTTCTAAAGGTTGATTGGAGCTGATATGTGTTGCCTCACGGGACAGAGCAGATATGCTCAGAATCACTTTTATTGGTCAAATAGTTTTGCACATTCCAGGATTCCTTCCCCGTGTGGAATAGGTGAATGGCCTGTCTCTGCTTTCTTTCTTGTCCACTTTCTCCTCCATGTTTCTTCTTTCTCATTTCTTTTCTCGTTCATCTCGTTCTTGTTTGAGGGGGCTGACCCACTCTTTGTCCTTCACCTTCTTTTCCGCTCCCCGCCGCTCCCTCTCTCTCTCTTTCTTCTGTTCCCTCGCTCCCTGGTCCGACAGCTCCTTTTCATGTCTCCGTCTCGTGGAGTTCCTCAGGCACAGATAAGCCAATGAGCAGCGGCCGTGTGACCTCTTATCCCGTTAAGCTGTGTGGTCCGTCTTGTCGCTGCAATTTAAAGATGTTCTTTTAGACCAATCGCTGCCCTTTGATGATCACACATCATCCATCAACCAATCAGAAGCGAGCTTCTGAAAAGCATCTGACCAAGAACATGGTTTTACAATGAAACAGAACTCTGAGCGCGGCACGTAGAAGCTTAGAACCAACCAGAACAGAACCATTATGCCAGGCAACGCACTTGGCGCGCCCGCTGACATCCCGCAGACTCCCAGAATGCCACAGCAGGATGGCAAAGCGAGTTTAAAAAGTTTAAAAAACACAGTGTCAAAGACAGCAGAGCAGCACAAACTTCCCTATTGTGCTCTGAGCTCCGCCCCGTCAACATCAAAGAGAGCCTTCAGAACCAAAATCATATGGCCCACGAGACCATCTGATTTACAAATAATTCAGCTTTTGTCCCCCGACGCTGGCCAGCTTCACATGGAGGAGGAGGAGGAGGAGGGGCCAAACAAGCGCGCCCAAAGATGACAGTGGAAATGAGAGAATGTGCACCGTGCTGTAGTGTAAAGCACTTTCCATACATCAGAAGAGGTGTCAGAATGAGACAGACTCATGATCATCAGATGCTCAATGATGAATGGGGGATAATGAGATTTGGACTTAAGTGGGAGCGAGCCGGCTAAGGAGCGGGCCGGCTAAGTAGCGGCCCGGCTAAGGAGCGGGCCGGCTAAATAGCGGGCCAGCTAAGTAGCAGCCCGGCTAAGGAGCGGGCCGGCTAAGGAGCGGGCCGGCTAAGGAGCGACCCGGCTAAGTAGCGGCCCGGCTAAGGAGCGACCCGGCTAAGGAGCGGGCCGGCTAAGGAGCGGGCCGGCTAAGGAGCGACCCGGCTAAGTAGCGGGCCGGCTAAGGAGCGGGCCAGCTAAGGAGCGGGCCGGCTAAGGAGCGGGCCGGCTAAGTAGCGGGCCGGCTAAGGAGCGGCCCGGCTAAGTAGCGGGCCGGCTAAGTAGCGGGCCGGCTAAGTAGCGGGCCGGCTAAGGAGCGGCCCGGCTAAGTAGCGGGCCGGCTAAGGAGCGGGCCGGCTAAGTAGCGGGCCGGCTAAGTAGCGGGCCGGCTAAGTAGCGGGCCGGCTAAGTAGCGGGCCGGCTAAGTAGCGGGCCGGCTAAGTAGCGGGCCGGCTACGTAGCGGGCCGGCTAAGTAGCGGCCCGGCTAAGGAGCGGCCCGGCTAAGGAGCGGCCCGGCTAAGTAGCGGGCCGGCTAAGTAGCGGGCCGGCTAAGGAGCGACCCGGCTAAGTAGTGGCCCGGCTAAGGAGCGGGCCGGCTAAGTAGCGGGCCGGCTAAGGAGCGGGCCGGCTAAGGAGCGGGCCAGCTAAGTAGCGGGCCGGCTAAGGAGCGGGCCGGCTAAGTAGCGGGCCGGTTTGTAAACGCCACTATTGTGCTGACTTCAAACACACTCAGAAGCCTCTCTTTATCTGCCCCTCTATCTCACACACAGCTGGGCTGTGGGTGTGTGAGGGAGAGAGGGGGGAGGAGAGAGAGAGAGAGAGGGGGGGAGGAGAGAGAGAGAGAGGGGGGGGAGGAGAGAGAGAGGGGGGAGGAGAGGGAGGGGGGGGAGGAGAGAGAGAGGGGTGTGTGGAAGGAGAGAGAGGGGGAGGAGAGAGAGAGAGAGGGGGCGAGGAGAGAGAGAGAGGGGGGGGAGGGAGAGAGAGAGGGGGGGGGAGGAGAGGGGTTTGGCCTGAGTTGGACTGGTCACAGAGAAAGAGAGGAACAGAGCGAGAGAAAGAGGCCAACCTCTCCCACCACTTTGAGACTGATCTGTTTTTCCCAGCAAAGGTCACCAGCTGTTGACCTCACCTCACCTCTCTCTCTCCTTCTTCTCTCTCTCTTCCTTCTCTCCCTCCCTCTCTCTCACTCCTTCTCTCCCTCGTCTCTCTCTCCCTCCCTCCTTCTCTCGCTCCCTCCTCTCTCCCTCCCTCTCTCTCTCTCTTTCTCTCGCTCCCTCGTCTCTCCCTCCCTCCCTCCCTCTTTCTCTCTCCCTCCCCCGCTCTCTCCCTCTTCTCTCTCTCCCTCCTCCCTCTCTCTCTTTCTCTCTCTCTCAACTCCTTCCTTCTCTTGCCCATGCTCACTATAGCCTCTGTCCATAAGTCTGCGTCAGTCTCTGTGTGTGTGTGTGTGTGTGTGTGTGTGTGTGTGTGTGTGTGTGTGTGTGTGTGTGTGTGTGTGTGCGTCATGCGTGCGCGACTCATCCTTAACTATTTCCGCTGCTGTTTATTCAGGTGGGCCACTGTGGTGTGACCCCCTCCTCCCAGACACTGTGTGTGTGTGTGTGTGTGTGTGTGTGTGTGTGTGTGTGTGTGTGTGTGTGTGTGTGTGTGTGTGTGTGTGTGTGTGTGTGTGTGTGTGTGTGTGTGTGTGTGTGTGTGTGTGTGTGTGTGTGTGTGTGTGTGTGTGTGTGTGTGTGTGTGTGTGTGTGTGTGTGTGTGTCCATCTGTTGGGTGAGAGAGCTGGAAAGGAAGGAGGGACTGACCTTGTTTTGATGGAGTTTGACTGGTGGAACACCTGCTCTCTCTCTCTCTCTGTCTCTCTGTGTCTCTCTCTCTCTCTCTCTCACACACACACACACACACACACACACACACACACACACACACACACACACACACACACACACACGCACATCCTGGGAAGTTAAGTTGAACAGTCCTCTGTTGAGGTGTTTTGCGCCTTTTGCTATTAGCTTTGCATTCAACTTTTATCTTGCTATCCACCGGCAAAGCAAATGAATCTGAACTGTAAAAAGACGTCATTTAGTATCTTAGTATATCGACTTGCATCTCATATAGCCTGGAAACCTGTGTGCGTGTGTGTGCGGCGCGCATGCGTGTGTGTGTGTGCGTGTGTGTGTGTGTGTGTGAGGTCAGTAACTTTAGCCGAAGTGTCAGGAAAGTGCTGCCGGTGCCCAGGCATGTGTCATACGTGTCACCCAACCAACGCTTTCATGTATTCTCAGATAACACTGGCCTTCAACTCTCTCTCTCTCTCTCTCTCTCTCTCTCTCTTTCACACACACACACACACACACACACACACACCTGTAAACAGATAATATACATTACTTACTTGAACTTCTGGAACAGAATACAGAGATACACATGTATGTGTCTGCTTGAAGAGGTTTAGGGGTTGTGTGAGACTCTGTGGGTTCAGTTAGAGTGTTTAGGGTGTGTGTGTGTGTGTGTGTGTGTGTGTGTGTGTGCCCTGTGGGTTCAGTTAGCGTGTTTAGGTGGTGTGTGTGTGTGTGTGTGTGCCCTGTGGGATCAGTTAGCGTGTTTAGGTGGTGTAGGTGTATGTGTGTGTGTGTGTGTGTGTGTGTGTGTGTGTGTGTGTGTGTGTGTGTGTGTGTGTGCCCTGTGGGTTCAGTTAGCGTGTTTAGGTGGTGTGTGTGTGTGTGTGTGTGTGTGTGTGTGTGTGTGTGTGTGTGTGTGTGTGTGTGTGTGTGTGTGTGTGTGTGTGTGTGCCCTGTGGGATCAGTTAGCGTGTTTAGGTGGTGTGTGTGTGCGTCACACTGGCCATGTCCCACCACACCATCCCCTGCTCCTCCACAGTGTAAGGAAATGACTAGGATTCCATCCCTTCTTCTTCTCCTCCTGCTTCTTCTCCTCTGTGTGGAATTGGTCCCGGTCCTTAAAATAACCCAGCACAGATGTTGAGGAGGACAGGATGGGGGGGTGAGGGGGGTGAGGGGGGGGGTGTAGGGGTGGACTGTGACCCTCCATTCCACACGGGCCCCCGAGCGAGCAGCGCCAGAATAAAGAGTGAAAAGTGTCCCGTCTTTTCTCAGGCTTCTGGCTCAGCCGAGCTAACGAGGCCTGTCAGAAGAGGGCTGGTCCGTCCTGAAATAGCGTCCCCCTGTGTGGAGGACACTCCTAAAAGGGGGACGCTTGTGTTTTTCCTGCTCAGCTTTGACTACTTTGAATAAGTGATGGGTAGCAAGTTTTGCTATTCTGGCCTCAAACTGTCTTAATGTCAATAAACCATGTTTTTACATGTTCTCATAATCTGAGGTCAGTTTACCTCTTTAAGCCACAGTCAAGTATATACAATCATCTGACCAGATACTATATCTTGATTAGCTCCTATTCTTCCTCTGAAACAAATGCAGCCTACTATACTACTCATTGTATTGACTCTGGATGGTGGTATCAGTAAATGTTCGATCAGATGCTACATTTCAAGATGGTTTGAGCTGAGTTTGGCTTTGAGTAAGATAGTTAGTAGCCCCCCTCCCCCTCCTTTGTCCTGAGGAGATTAGGACCTTGATAGTGCCCAGAGCTTCTTGAGAATGGTAGCAGGCATCTCCATTCCATCACACACTCAAGTGCTGTGAAATCCCCCCCTGAAGTGGCTCTGGGTGATCAATGAGGCCCTCTCCACCTAAAGGTCTTTGTGTTTAAGCTCTGTGGAGAAGCACAGGTGTCTTTGGGATTGTTTGGAGAAGGCCAGCCTCTGTTTGGAAGCTCTTAAAGTACACGTTTGCTGGAGGAACGAAGAGCACTTTGTTCTGTGTACTCTTCTCTTAGTTCCTGAGTGGGCTTAGAGAAACCAGGGGATTCTGACTGTGTCTTCCAAAGCTGCTGGGAAAAAGGAGGCTGAAGTAGAGCTGGCGAACATTTTTTGAGTTTGTGATTTGGACATTTCTTGGGTTCAGAAGCGACAGATCTTGTAGGTAGGGTTGGGAACCGAAACTTTGTTCCAATTTAGAACGGAATCCGAAATTCGGAATACCGGGTACCCGTAAAAAAAAAAGTTGAATTTCAGTTCTGCTTATCGGTTCATAAACATATTTCACTCACGCTAGTTTCAGTTTATGCACCTTTGGTTTGTAGTCCACCAACAAAAGTATCAAGTCAATTGTGATTAAGACTGAATATGACTTAAGCACAGAACCCCGCCCCTGAAATCAGGATCAGAAACCAGAATCGTTAAGAATCGGAATCAGCGTCGTTAAAAAATCCAAGTGATTGATTTCCCAGCAGCCCTAGCTGTGTAGTAGGTTCTGAGTGACTCCAGCTAATGCCTTTGGTGCCCGTTATTTTCCAGACATCACAACAAGATCCGCAGCATCGATGGCAGGAGGACCAGAGAGCTGGTGTCGGTGGAGAGCCTGGACCTGAGCAATAATGACATCACCGAGCTACGAGGTCACTGCTTCCCTGCAGGCCTCCATATCAGAGACCTGTAAGTACAACCTCTGCCTCATGGTGTGCCAACGACACAGATACCAAGTCTCTGCTAAACCTGAGCCAACCACAACATACACACACGTATCAATTCACATACTGTACACTCATTCATCTAACAATGCCAGCACTAGAAGAACATGTAGAATGTATGAATGAAAATGTATGTACCGTAAATTCCGGACTATAAGACGCACCGGTGTATAAGCCGCGGGACCAAAATTGACTATTTTTTTCTTCTATAAGCCGCACCGGACTATAAGCCGCGGGTGTTTTGATGTTTAATTACCATATGAAAGGGTTCGTGCACAGAGAGGAATGTCGGGAAAGAGATCGCTGTTTGGGGAAGCTCCCATTTATTAACATTTCAACAAAACAAAACAAAAGTCAGGTCACTAATCCCCAGACAAAATCACACAACAATAGGCTACCGTATATGTGCAGCAAACCTGTAACCAGAGAAGTCAAGTCACTAATCCTCGTCTTCCTCTTCTTCCTGCGTACTGAAACCACCAAAGTCCTCATCTTCAGTGTCGGAAACGAACAGGTTCAGGGTGGCTTCGTCAACCACTCTCCTCTCTCCTTCAGGTGCCATGGCACGAGTCCGATACCTCACGAGTCCGACACCTCACGAGTCCGAAAAAAGAGGCTAACTTCCCCCAGACCCTAACCCAAAACCTAACCTCTCCCACCCCCACGCCTAAACCTAACATCCCCCAGACCCTAACCCAAAACCTAACCTCTCCCACCCCCACGCCTAAACCTAACCTCCCCCAGACCCTAACCCAAAACCATGAGGTGTCGGACTCGTGAGGTATCGGACTCGTGAGGTATCGGACTAGGGGGCAGTCCCCGTGGCGTCATCCTCTTCATCCCGCAGCAGTCCAGCGTTTTGGAACCCGTTGGTAATTGTGGATGTTTTCACACTCCTATAATATTCCGTGATCTTCCTTTGTGTGAATTCGCCGAAGTTTGTGATTTTCTCCTGATAGTCGGGAGGGAGTTGTTCAGTAGTTCTCCCCCGGACGGACAGTCCCTTTTGCCCAGGTTACGCGCGGCTGCTCTGTTTGATCGGCGGCTGCTCTCTTTTAATGCGAGATTGACTGCTTTCAACTTGAAAGCTGCCTCGTGTGAATTTCTGCGTACCTTCCCCATGGTAAGTGAGAGTGTTGCTTCTACTGCTCGTCTTGTTGTGAATATTCCTTGATCTTCCTTTGTGTGAATTCGCCGAAGTTTGTGATTTTCTCCTGGTAGTCGGGGGAGGGAGTTGTTGCCCGAGTGGCCGTTTGCTTACCGTAATTACCATATGTAAGTGGTCACGCACAGAGGGGATTGTCGGGAAGAGATGGCTGTTTGAGGAAGCTCCCATTTACCGTATTACAACATTTCAACAAAACAACATAACACAACACCACCGTTGTTTATTTTTACAGTGCACACAGTGTCCGCGGTGTGGTGAAAAGAGGGCAAGAGAGGAAATTAAAACAGAAGTGGATTTATAGTTAGAAAGAGTGCTAAAAAAGAGAGATTTTTTTTTTTTTTTTTTTTTTTTCTGAAAAAATCCATAGATAAGACGCACCGTTATATAAGCCGCAGGGGCCAAAAAACGGGAAAAAAGCCGCGGCTTATAGTCCGGAATTTACGGTAATGCATTATTGAAGTACAGTAACAGGAGTAGAGCTGCCACGATTAATCGATTAGTCGATCGACAGAAAATTAATCGACAACTATTTTGATAATCGATTAATCATTTTGAGTACAATTTGAAGAGAAAACGTCTAAATTCTCTGATTCCAGCTTCTTAAATGTGAATATTTTCTGTTCTTTACTCCTGTATGACAGTAAACTGATATTATCTTTGAGTTGTGGACAAAACAAGACATTTGAGGGCGTCATTTTGGGCTTTGGGGAAACACTGATCGTCATTTGCTACCATTTTCTGACATTTCATAGACCAAACAACTCATCGATTAATCGAGAAAATAATCGACAGATTAATCGATTATGAAAATAATCGTTAGTGGCAGCCCTAAACAGGAGTAGAACCCGAGACAAAGAGTAGAACAGGGGAGCTTTTAAGCCGTGCTGCTCTCTAAGTCCCTCACGCCACAACATGCTCCGCTCTGTTCCAGGTACCTGAGCAACAACAAGCTGAGCGTGTTGGAGCTGGGCGCTCTGGACCATCTGGGTTCCACTCTGCAGGTCCTCCGACTGAGCCGAAACCGCCTCAGCCAGATCCCCGTGAAAGCCTTCCAGCTCCCCAGGCTCACCCAGCTGTGAGTAGTACCACTGGCTTTCATCACGTTAACAATGTTGTTAGTGCGCTGACAAGGTTCTGTTTGGCTCTGTCAGGCCCGGTTCTCCCTGCAGAAAACAAGCCATAATTGATGTTTGTGTTAGAGGCTGAAAATAAATTAATTCTGTCTTCCCTCTAGCAGGCCTCTAATGTCGCCTAAGGGGAGACAGAATGAACTTAGAGAAGAACTTAGAGAAGAACTTCGAGAAGAACTTCGAGAGTTGAGGAGAATTGAGAGATTTGAAGGAAGAGGACTTGTGGACTGTTGATCTAGCTTTGTGTGTTTAACATTGGAACCCTATTAGTGTGAGCTAGACCTGTGGTTTCGCCTAGGTAAACTTCAGGGCCATATAGTTGATTTACGGCCTTCTACCACATCCTCAAAGTGGGGCTAGCTCATTCCCAGAATCATCATCCTCCATTATCTCCTTCCATCTTCCCTGCAGCGTAGCGATGAGGTAGACCTCATCCATAGCTCAACACCTCCATTCTGGGGCAAGAGAAGGGACTCATGTAATGGGAGTCTCCCCCCATTGTGGCTCCAGCGGTTTCCCCAGGTGCCTATTGTTGGACAGGTGGCCCCGGTGACACTGTATCTGCACACGCTAGTGCTGCTACACATTAAGACACAAAAGAGACTGCGTGGATGTTTATGCTCGCGGGGGCTGGGGGCGGCGATCGCAACCCCCCCCCCCCCCCCCCCCCCCACACACACACACGCCAGGTGTACAGACTCACCCGTTACTACAGGCTCCGCCTTTTCATAAGGTACAGGTGAGACCAACTGCCGTTTTTCCACGTCTCACGCAATGTGTCACCTTCTCACACCTGAAATCTCAAGAATCAAATGTGTAGCCACCCAACATGAAGACATATCTTCCTTAGTGTGAGATTCGTGCTCAGCGTAGGAATTTAGCCAGGGGTAAGCCGGGCAAAAATGCCCCATGAAATCTCAGAATGCCCCTAAAAAACATGATCCAGGGGCAAATATTGCCCCCAAGATTTCTATAATTTTCTTCTCGTTCAATTAATTTAATTTTAAACAGACAGAAACAGCCCTAATTGTTCACACTACGCTTTAGCAACTTTATGCAGTAATTACTATTTTTTTAAGTGCCCCCATAATTTTGTAAATGCCCCCAATTTTTAGACCGTGGGGGCAAAAGTTGCCCTCAAAATATGTTTTTAATTTCCTACACTGCGTTGTGCTCAACATGCTCTTCCAAGTATAGCTAGGTAGATGCCTGTAGCGTGATGCTATTGGGATGAGTTTGTTTGCTCCTGCAGTTGACCCCGCTGAGATTTATGAAGCCTCGTGTTGGTGTGGAGGGATGGCCCGGGTCAGAGGGTGACCCCCCGTTTGTAAGCCGAAGCCTGCGGGCGCACAGCAGCGCTGCTGGCCCTGTGCCACAGGTGGAGAGGACAGCGCTGAGGAATGCCTGTAAAGCTAGGGGTTTGTTAGGGACAAAATGCTCCAACTGAAGCGTGTGAGCTACAGGAATCTGTGCGTTTGACTCAGGCTGTGATGGATGTAGCATGTAGCATGAGGGCGTAGCATTCCTGCGTCAGAAAGACGGGGAAATGGCTCCCCTGCTTTCAAACATGTGGGTCAGGGTGTTCTTTTTGTCTTTAATCTGAGGGAATGAAAGGAAGCTATTGTTGTTCAGCAACAACAACAACGTATGATTAAATGTCTCACTGGTTTTCTCTCACAATCGATCACTAAGTTTGTACCTATCTCTCTGTGTGTGTGTGTGTGTGTGTGTGTGTGCGCGTGCGTGCGTGTGTGTGTGTGTGTGTGTGTGTGTGTGCGCGCGTGTGCGCGCGTGTGTGTGTGTGTGTGTGTGTGTGTGTGTGTGTGTGTGTGTGTGTGTGTGTGTGTATGCGCCCGGTGTCCACCCTCTAGTGAGTTGAACAGGAACCGCATCCGGCAGGTGGAGGGTCTGACCTTCCAGGGTCTGTCCAGCCTGGAGGTGCTGAAGCTGCAGAGGAACAACATCAGCAAGCTGACCGACGGGGCCTTCTGGGACCTGGCCAAGATGAAAGTCCTGTATGTAAAATAAAAATAAAAAGATCAGTACCAATCAGAGTCTCTTGATAAGCCACCTGTCCTGTGTATATTATTATACATTTACACATCAATAATTTTCCTTGTTTCACCATGGAATAAATACTTTGTTAGTTCCACACAGTCATTTGCAAGCAGCTTTGCACAAAACATCTCTGAGGCAAAACCATTCACCAACTTTGACATAATTTAACCACACACTGAAATCACAGTCGCCTGCTAACCATTATGTTAAGCTCTCCAACTTCTTTCTCGGTACATAAAAAAAAACGACATTCCCCACCGTGACCATGACGATATCCTTCCTATTCTGTCTGGTCTGGTGCAGTCACTTGGACTACAACAGCCTGATGGAGGTGAACAGTGGCTCGCTGTACGGCCTGACGTCCCTGCAGCAGCTGTTCCTCTCCAACAACTCCATCGCCCGCATCAACCCTGACGGCTGGAAGTTCTGCCAGAAGCTGAGGGAACTGTGAGTACCTACCGGCATTTCAATGAGCCCTGAACACACAAACTGTCCTGCCAGATGTCCCCATCGACATGCAAATAACATTCAGCCGACTGTGGTCAAAATCTAGTAAACATGGAATGATAACTGCTGCACTGGAAGAGATTTTGAGGTCAGCAAATGCGATCGTATCAGATCGTCTTTCTACGCATGCATTCTGTGTTTTATGGCTCTCGCAGAACCAAATAGCAACGTTTCTCCACGTTTCCTAGATTAACCTAAACCCCCAAAAATGTAGGTTACATATTTCAAACCTTGCACACCAAAAATGCACAATCAAGTGCATTTACATGCACACAATAAACAGTTTATTAGCGGATTTCTGGAGTTACCTGATTATTCAAATGGTCATGTAAACAGCATAAACTGATAAGCTTTATCCGTTTATGGCCGTAATCGGGTTATGAATAAACCGATAAACATACCTAGGTTTTTGGCCAATAACCTGTCTTTTGAGTGCATGTATACAGCTTATCAGGTTTCTTGTGGGTTTATACATCTGCGCATGCACTGTGCATGTACAAGTTGCATGTAAAAAGTTGAATTACCACTGCCTTCTGGAGAGAAATCCGACTAATTGACTGAATCATGTAAACCCGGGTTTTTCCTATTGTCGGATTATTAAAGTGCATGTAAACGCAGAAATCAGATTATTGCCATAAACTGATTACTCACAGTTATCAGTTTATTGGTGTGCATGTAAACGCACTCAATTATAGCATTACATTGGATCGTTTGGCCTCTCTTCCGATGTAAACCCTCAGTCTGTGCCCTCCTCATGTCCTATAGCCTGAGAACCCAGCCGTTCTCTTCCCACACACCCCCGTATCGTCCTTCCCACCTTAGGCAGGGTTAAATGACGTTGTGCGTTAACACTCAATACAGCGGCGCTATTCTCACCATAAGCCTGTTTATCCCATAATTAGAGCTGGGCTCCGCAGCACTTAAGCCCTCTGACAAGAGTTGTTGTATTCAGGTCTGAGGCGGTGTGGGGGTTTAGTTAAACCAGCGCCTAATCCTCTGCCGGTTGTGTTGTGGTAATTACACTGAGGGATCGCCACGAGAGAGTTATTATCCCCCCGACTCGTTCCTGTTCTGTTGACATGGCCGTCACTGTATTGCCGCTGTAAAGTGCAGCTCACGCGTCGCTAACTCGCGCGGGTTTGCCCGGGGTTATCTGTGTGGCGCCTGTCTCCGTTTATGTGTTAGCGTCAGGACACCGCGCGCCCACGGGGGAGAGATGGATGGACTTATTGCTTTTCCTCTCTGCGTTCAGGTTAGTTTGCTCTGGGTATCTTCTTCTCCGCGCTGTTTCCCTGTGCACACGTCTACGCTATGACAGATTGCTCCCAGGGGCCGTACGCGTATCATCCTCCCTGTTCTGCAGCAGACAGCGGTTGGTTATATGATGTTATTATCTAAGGTCAGGATGACTCCCTCGGCTGATGGGAGAGAGGGAGAGAGAGAGGGAGAGAGGCACTGGGTCTTTATGAGCAGCGTGTTATTGCATTCCCGAATGGGTCCAGGCTGAGCTGGGTCCATCAGGGAGAATCTCTCCACACATGACTGGCCAAGCAGAGCCAGAGCCTGGCCAGTGGCCACAGAGGGGGCAGTGAAACACACAACACCGCCTTTGACCACTGTCTGAAAGATAGCTTTATGGGATTTATCATCATTTATAATCAGAACTTATCAAGAGGTATTATTATTATATTACTTGCTATGACCGGACTGCAAAAACCACTCATTTTAATAAGTCGTTGATTTGACACGTGTATTATTAGTCTTTTCTTAAAACGAGTGGAACGGATTTGCCAATGAAATTAGATTTTCACTTTGTCTCTCATGCAAGTCAACTTTTATCAACATTTTTCTTGGATCAAATGTCATTATCTTTGCCTACAATATGTGACTACTGTGATACTGCCAATCACAGAGATTATCCCACTTTTTTCAAAGCGGGATAATCTCTGTGATTGGCAGCGTTTCACTTTTTTTTTTTACATGAGTGACAGCATATTCTCCACGGCTTTACCACATGCTCAAGTGGGCTTAGAAGTTGAGGTTGTAGATGTGTGCGGTTCCAACCAAGACTCAAGTTTTCTTCACTGTCAAACAGGTCCTAACTGTTTGACAGTGAAGAAAACAGTTAGTGTAGGTCCTAACTGTTTGACAGTGAAGAAAACAGTTACTGTAGGTCCTTGACAGTGAAGAAAAACAGTTACTGTAGGTCCTAACTGTTTGACAGTGAAGAAAACAGTTACTGTAGGTCCTAACTGTTTGACAGTGAAGAAAACAGTTACTGTAGGTCCTACTGTCTGACAGTGAAGAAAAACAGTTACTGTAGGTCCTAACTGTTTGACAGTGAAGAAAACAGTTACTGTAGGTCCTAACTGTTTGACAGTGAAGAAAACAGTTACTGTAGGTCCTAACTGTTTGACAGTGAAGAAAAGAGTTACTGTAGGTCCTAACTGTCTGACAGTGAAGAAAACAGTTACTGTAGGTCCTAACTGTCTGACAGTGAAGAAAACAGTTAGTGTAGGTCCTAACTGTTTGACGGTGAGGACCCAACTGTTTTGACAGTGAAGAAACCGGAGTCAGGAGCTCTGCTGAGCTCAGAGCTCTGCTGAGCTCAGAGGTCTGCTGAGCTCAGAGGTCTGCTGAGCTCAGAGGTCTGCTGAGCTCAGAGCTCTGCTAAGCTCATTCTCTGCTCACATCTTGTGTGGAGGAGAAAAGCACAATGGAAAAAGGCATCACAGAGTGGCAAATAGACATTGAATCAGCCATGAAATTTCATATGATGATGTCTCGAGTTGCCTCGGTGTTCTGCCACCTGTCATCTCCTTCCAGACCTCACACAGTCCGTTTCTCTCTCCCATTTCTCTCTCTCTCTCTCTCTCTCTCTCTGTCTCCGTCTGTCTGACTCGGCCCTTTTTTTCCTCGGTCCTTCTCCCTTCTCTCACTCTCCAGGAATCTGTCGTACAACAACTTGACTCGTCTAGACGAGGCTAGTCCTGGCCGTGCTGGGGACCTCCACACCCTCCGTCTGGGCACAACTCCATCAGCCACATCGCCGAGGGAGCCTTCAGGGGCCTCAAGGCCCTGCGCGTCCTGTAAGTACCTCCCCCACACACACACACACACACACACACACACAGACACACACACACACATGCACACACACACACACACACACACACACAACACAACAACAACAGTTCTGCCCCTGCTGACGATGAGGCCACGATGTGCCACTCGGGAGCCGTGAAAACGGAGACATTTAATATTGGTTTTTCTCATGTGATATTTGATATACGGCTTACGCAGACGCAGCAGTTGATTTAAGAAAGAGGGGTTGTTTACTTTCAAGGCGGCTACTTTTTCAGAGTTTGATCTCATTTGCATTCATGTTTATTCATGGGCAGAGTCCCCCCCCTTCTTTTACGAGGTGTGCATGCGTCACTATTGTCATGGTTTCTGTGGGAACTTTTTTTTTTGTTAGTTTGTTGTGTCTTTTCTGTCTTCACTCCTTTGTGTGTTTCTTTTTGTCTTTTTTTTGTCCATTGGTTCGAACCAACTTGGACGCACGTGTTCTGTGTCGCTCACCTCCTGGAGATTCCCCCCCCCCCTCCATTCTGAAGCAATGAAAAGCAGGATAGAGGGTTCTGTTCCCTCTGTTCCACCCGGTGCACAAAAAGCCCAACCGGGCCTGGAGAAGAAAAGGAGGGAATGAAAGAAAGAAATGGAGGGAGAAATAAAGGAGAAAGGCTTCAGGGGGTGGCGTTTGGTTCCTAAGCAGAGGTCCTCTTGGCTGTGCTTCTTCCCAGTGAGAGAGCCAGAGAAAAGAGTCGTGCCTGAGCTCGCTAGGCAAGCTCTCTCCTCCAGTGGGCTGACAAGCCAAGACGCATACAGGCCTTTCTCTGCTGGCACAGAGGGTGCTAGCTAACTAGCTACAGAGGAGAGAGAGGGGGGGGGGCTTTCTCTGCTGGCACAGAGGGTGCTAGCTATCTAGCTACAGAGGAGAAGAGAGAGAGAGGAGGTCTTTCTCTGCTGGCACAGAGGGTGCTAGCTAACTAGCTACAGAGGAGAGAGAGGGGATGTCTTTCTCTGCTGGCACACAGGGTGCTAGCTAACTAGCTACAGAGTGAGAAGAGAGAGGGAGGTCTTTCTCTGCTGGCACAGAGGGTGCTAGCTAACTAGCTACAGAGGAGAGAGGGGGGGCTTTCTCTGCTGGCACAGAGGGTGCTAGCTAACTAGCTACAGAGGAGAGAGGAGGTCTTTCTCTGCTGGCACAGAGGGTGCTAGCTAACTAGCTACAGAGGAGAGAGGGGGGGATTTCTCTGCTGGCACAGAGGGTGCTAGCTAAGCTAACTAGCTACAGAGGAGAGAGAGAGGAGGTATTTCTCTGCTGGTACAGAGGGTGCTAGCTAAGCTAACTAGCTACAGAGGAGAGAGAGAGGAGGTATTTCTCTGCTGGTACACAGGGGTGCTAGCTAAGCTAACTAGCTACAGAGGAGAAGAGAGAGAGGGGGGAGGGGAGCTCAGCTTATGAGAGGGGCCCTTCTCTCTTTCTCTCCTCACACCCTTTATTCCCTTCTTTATTTGCCTGCTTTGTTGTCTTTAGCCTTTCAGGCCCGTTTCCTCTGGTCTCAGGCCACCCTGCCATCTTCTAAGGCTGCTCTTCATCTCTCTCTCTCTCTCTTCTCCTCCTCCTCCTCTTCCTCTCCTCCTCTTTCTCTTTGAGGCAGGCCTAATCTAATCAATGGAGGGGAGGCCGGGCACAGGCCGGTCCCTGAAAGGGAGCCGGGGCAGCTTTAATTGGTCCGTGGCTGCTGGTCACGGCTGGCGTGGGGCCAGGAGGCAGGAGCAGGAGGCTGCGCTGGGGTGTGAAACAGCTCCGAGCTCAGCCGGCCGGGCCAGCCTGCCCTCTCATTCGGCACGGGGGGTCGTTGGCTCATCGGGGGCCCCCGGTGCCCCCTCGGTCCCCCGCAATACGGCCGGCCCCCGCCGCTGGCCCCTCCTTTAACAAGGCAACGCCATTCACGTCCACCCAGCCAGAAAGAGGAGGAAATTGCAGCCCCCAGTGCAGTCCAGCTAAGACAGAGGCCAGAGGAGCTGAAAAGAACCAGAGGGGACGAGGGAAGGATGGTAAGTGAAGGGGGGAGGAGGAGGGGGGAGGAGGAGGGTAGAGGGGGTTATTTTGGAGGAGGGGGGAGGAGGGGGGGGAGGGGGTGTGTGTGGGTGACCATCAACCTCAAAGGCCTTTCCCAAGTTTGAAAGAAAGTCTTTAATGGCTCCCGAGACAAAGCGTGCGCTAGAGCGGCAACTCGCTACGCTTTTGTCTCCGAGCGCGTTGTTTTTGTTTTTCTTTTCGATTAGCATGCGGAGGGGGCGGGGCATGCGGAGGGGGGCGGGGCGCCGGTTCCTTTAGCCGCGATGACTTCAGCCTCGCTAGGCTAGCCGTGCGAGGGGAAGCAAACAAAGTGCATTCAACAAGTGTTTGGAAAGCTCCGAGCGCACTCAAAGCAGCCCTTTTTCCAACTTTTTCCCCCTTTCATAGTGCCTCTATTCGTCAATGGCTGCCTGGCCACGGCTAAGCTCTGTCCTCCATAACCTCGTTAGCAAGACTGTTGGCTTTGCTTTGAGCTTTGCCATACCTGCCACCATCGGATGCATAGACCCAACTGTCTGGCTCTCACAGGCATTGTGTCCATGCCAAGCCCTCCATGCCCTCATGAATTATACATGTGTTTGCCTTTACACGCAGGCACACACACACACACACACAACACACACACACACACACACACACATGCATGCACACACACACTCACACAGACACATGCACATGCACACGCGTGCACACACACACCCATGCACGCACACACGCGCACACACTCACACACACAAGCGCACACACACACTATATCCTCACATGCACGCTCCTCCTCCACCCCTCTAAAGGAAGAATGCGCTTGTTGGCAGAGCAGAGCCGAGCTGTGGAGGGGCTCTTAACCAGGTGCAGAGGGGGGAGGACAGGGGGAGAGAGGGGGAGGACAGGGGGAGTGTGGGCGAGGGGGTAACCCGTGACTTCCAGGCCGGCCTCTGCCAAGGCGGCTATGAAACGCTTCAGCGCTGGCAGACCCTGTCCCTCCTCTCCTCCCTTCCTCCCTCCCTCCCTCCTCCCTCCCTCCCTCCATCTCTCTCTATATCCCCTTTTTTTTCTCTCATTCTCCACAGGGAGCTGGACCATAATGACATCTCAGGCACAATAGAGGACACCAACGGGGCCTTCCTCCGGCCTGGACAGCCTCAACAAGCTGTGAGTGTCTCACCCTCTCTCTCTATCACCCTTCTCTCTCTCTATCACCCTTCTCTCTCTCTATCACCCCTCTCTCTCTATCACCCCTCTCTCTCTCTATCACCCCTCTCTCTCTATCACCCCTCTCTCTCTCTATCACCCCTCTCTCTCTATATCACCCCTCTCTCTCTATCACCCCTCTCTCTCCATCACCCCTCTCTCTCTCTATCACCCCTCTCTCTCTCTATCACCTCTCTCTCTCTATATCACCCCTCTCTCTCTCTATCACCTCTCTCTCTCTATCACCTCTCTCTCTCTATATCACCCCTCTCTCTCTCTATATCAGCCCTCTCTCTCTATCACCCCTCTCTCTCCATCACCCCTCTCTCTCTCTATCACCCCTCTCTCTCTCTATCACCTCTCTCTCTCTATCACCCCTCTGTCACCCCTCTCTCTCTATCACCCCTCTTTCTCTATCACCCCTCTCTCTATATCACCCCTCTCTCTCTCTATCACCCCTCTCTCCTCTATCACCCCTCTCTCTCTATCACCTCTCTCTCTATCACCCCTCTCTCTCTATCACCCCTCTCCTGCGCCTCCACAACCCCCCCCCGCTTTCCGGGCCTGTTTCTGGGCTCGTCTCCGCGCTCTTCAGACACAGACCATCAGAGGAATGGGAACAGGCTTTCTCATTCCTCTCGCATCCAAAAGTTCCGCTCCAGATCCTGACTCACTTGCCACTTGCCAGCTAAGTTGAGTCCAGGACTCCAGACTCGGGCCATAGAGACCACCAGTTTGACATGTCCCCGTCAGCAGCCCACCACACCTCACTTGGAAGTGTTTGCGCTGAGCACTGACTTAAAAAGCCCCTCTCTCTCTCTCTCTCTCTCCTTTTAACTCTTTTATGAAACATCTATGGGAATATTTTTTTAACTCCCGTCGGCCTGCGGAAGCCCGGCCGGTTCTTCTCCAGCCCAGTCTGTTCATGTCTTTCTATGATTTCATCGTTTCATCGTTAGCTGAGGCCAAGTTGGGTTGTGTTTGCCTGCCTCTGGAGGAGAGGAAACCACATCGTTTTTATCTTTTTCATGATCGCTCATCATTTGACGTCGGGCTGGTAAAAAGTTCACTGGCGAAAGTGAGTTAGTTGAGAAACCAGAGCGGACATGATGGTGTTTCTGGCCCTCCAGCAGCCCCGTGCAATCCTCCACCCATATGCTGAGAAAGACCATGTCAGGCCAAGAGGGTTCCCAGTGTGAGCGCTGCAGAGAGAGAGAGAGAAGAGGAGAAGGAGAGAGAGAAGGAAGGGGGAGAAAGAGAGAGAGAAGGAAGGGGGAGAAAGAGAGAGAGAAAGAAAGGGTCTTTTCCTTCAGGCCGGCAGGAGATCGTACCCCAATACGCCCGGTTCTCTCCCTCCTCGTGCCTCGCTCCTCCCCTCCCCCCCCCCCCCCCCCCCCCCCCCCCCGTCCCCGTTGTTAGGAACTGAGAGAGGGTGAAATTGGGGGGGCGCGTTCGGTCATCGACATCAAACAGGGCGTACGCCCGCCCTCTGACCCTGCCCCTTTTGTCCCGGCGTTGGCGAAGCGGCCCGCTGCATGGCAGCGCTGGCACAACACACACACACACATGCAGCAGCCTGAGCCATGGGAAAAAGAGTGGAGATGTTAGAACAGACAGAGGAGGAGAGAGAGACTTCAAAGTGT
>NC_139649.1:7472168-7487168 GCF_964638095.1 Poromitra crassiceps
GTATAATTACTGTCAACAATATGCTTTTTTTTTTTAACCTGGTTCACAAACATTGCATTTTGGTTCCCTGCCCAGGCTTATGAGACGGTATTCAAATCTTTTTGTCCACTTCTTCCTACTCATGCTAACTTTTGCAGATTTTTGGGGATGTATGCCATCTAAAATACAGTACAAATTGTACCTACGGTACGACCTTTTGGTCACAATTCATAACCTCATCAGACATGGATTATGTCTAATATTTGCACTTTTACAAATGTGTTCTGAAATGTGCGTGTGTGTGCGCGCGTTTTTAGCTCGCTCGCTGTCACTAGCTAAACTATGAAGGCACCATGAGAAAGTACCAAATCACCATTTTACACCGACATGTATTGTTGTGTTTTTGACCAGCTCTCTGCCTGTGTGTCACACTTTCACTCTCTTCTTCCAGACACCGATTTGAGTCCTTCGCTCTGGTTGTCGTCTTTTCTTTTCCCCTATTTGTCTTCTTTCTTAGTCCTCCTCTCCTCTCTTCCGTTCCTTCCCTCCCTTCTCTCTCTCTCTCTCTTTAAGCACTTCAGGCCCCAGTGCTCAGGAGGTCGCACAGCTGCGGGGGCCCCAGACCCAGGAAGCGGCCCCTCTTAGCCCCTCCTCTTCTCATCCCTCCCTGATCCCTCCCTCCCTCCCTCTCTCTCTCTCTCTCCTCTCCTCTCCTGGTCATCCGTCTCTCCCCTGATACTCATCCAGGCGAAGCCAGAGCCGTAAAGTAAAGTCTGCTACGGGAACGGCTTTCATTGGCTCTGAGGGGCTGAGAACTGTGATGTGATAATGAGACCTTGCTGTCGTGATAACAATAAACGCTAACGGAATGACTAAATCGAACATTGTCAAGTTGTTATCTATCGTTCCTCTCCTCCTCCTCCTTTCTTCTTCTTCGTCTTCTCTCTCCTGAGTCTGCCGTGCAGGTGAGCGGCGTGCGGCGGCACTGCCAGCGGCACTAACCTTTGGCGGAATCCAATAAACTTCTCTGCCCTGCTGGCCATCGACAATAGCATCCCTCCCTCCCTCCCTCCAGTCCCCCGCCCCCTCCCTCTCATCCTCCCTCTCCTCCGCCTCTTTCCCAGAGCACCATATAATCCCCTGCACCTGCAAAAGCTCCGCACACTGCAGCCTGCCAAGAGTCCAGCGTGTGACCTTGCCTCCGCGACCAGAGAGTCTGGGAGAAGGAGGAGAGAGATGAGAGAGAGGGAGGGAGGGAGAAAGAAGAGAGATGGACGAAAGAGGGGGGATGATGAAAGAGGGAGAAAGAGAGGGAGAGAGAGAGAGAGAAGGTGGTTATGGGAGACACATTGAAAACACATTGTGAACTCTGGTCAGGGTCTGGGGGTCCGGTCTCGGGCGGGCTGGGAACCGGGGGCCGTCCGGCTATTTTTGTGTTGCCTGCAGCTCCCCCAGTGATGTCATCGTGCTGCTCAGTTCCCCAGTGATGTCATCGCGCTGCTCGTTTCCCAAGAACAGGGACAGGATGAGAGGCGAGGGGGGGGGGGGGGGGGGGGGGACGATCCAGGGAGGGGGGGGGGGACCCCGGAGACGCAGGTGAGGTTTCCACAGAGCTGCTGAGTTCAGCACAAAATACATGTCGGGAAAAAAAAACGAGCTTTATCGATGTTGTCGATCAAGTTATATGACGCTCATGCGAATATCATTATGGGCTCATTGTGCTCTCCGAGTGCGTCCAAAACTCATCCGCCCCCGGGGGAGGAGAAGGAAGATAAAACAGAGAAAGAAGGAGAACAGCCGAGTCCATAAAGCTGCCAGGAACCTTGGAGATAAAGCCCGACAGTTGAGCATTAAGCAGGACGGCCGAGCGGCAAGTTAAGTCAACATTTCAACGTTGTCTCTAACATCTCGTGAAGCGACATAATTGATAGATCAAAGTAAAAAAATACAAATCGTTAAGTGAGAGTTGTGTTAAATCTCTGGATTAGGCAGGCGAGGCTGTGGAGAAGTAGCTGTGGAGCTGTGGAGAAGGAGAGGAGCCTTAACGGAAAACAAAGCTAAGTCAATCAAGCCGGACAAAATGTATTTGCCAAGAACTTTGTGTCTACCGTATGTTTGAAAGATGGTTGGATTGTTTGCTCTACTGAGCAGAACCACCTGGTGTTTGTGTTGTGGAGAAGAAGGCACACAGGCCGGAAAGGGAAGGCTGGCTTTTTATCCAAAGCAGAGCAGAAGAGGACGACCATGCAGGTTCTAGGCCTCTTATCAAAACGCACGTGGACAGTCGAGCTGCTCCCTCGGGCGCTGCCTGCATGCAGGGTATGATTGCTTCTCGGCGAGGGCAATTGACCAACAGCATGGAGCGATTACTCATATTTTCTTAGACCTGCAACCCCACCCCCCATGCAAGTTTAATCTGTTGCATGCCCTCTCCTCTCCGCTCTCCTCTCTCCCGTACGCACACGGACATCATGGCAGCCGTGTGTGTACATGTGCAACGCACACACACACACACACACACACACACACACGCGCGCACACACACAAACACACACACGCGCACACACACACACACACACACACACGCACACACACACACACACGCACACACACGCACACACACACACACACACACACACACACACACACAGGACAGGATGTATCATGTGCATTCCATTAGACAGCAGATTAAAACGGGGACATTCAAAGAGCATGGCCCCGCCCCCTCCAGCAGCATGGCCCCGCCCCCTCCCAGGAATAAATAAGACAGGGTGAAGCTGGGAAAACAAACTTTAGGACCTTTGAACTCTTCTGACCTCCGGTGGAAGGAAGAGTTCGTTTGAGCAGCTGGACGGCCTCCCACAGTAAAGAGATGCTAGGCGTCTCTTCTGCAGTGTTGTAGTGAAGTCAGGAAGAGTCACTATGAGACTATTGACACCTGGCACTAACATGGGTTTTCTGTGATCAGATTGCAATCAGATAGCGCTTGACCACATTAACCTGATTACATTGACACCTGGTACTAATATGTGTCTCCAGTGTCCACAGTGAGATCTGATTGCGATCGCATCAGGCGAGCTCCATAGCGTAGGGCAGCAGAAAAACAGCAGTGACTGACTGCTGTTGTATGTGGTTTGAGAGCACCGCATTGCATTTACACTTGTGTTGGTAGGTGGTTTGGCCAATCAGATCGCAATCGGTCCTCAATGTGTGTTGGGGGGCGTTTACACCTGTACTTTCAAGTTGTCAAGCACTACTTGATTGCAATCTGATCACAGAAAACACATGTTAGTACCAGGTGTAAATGGCCTCTATATCTCGAGTCCAAGTCGAGTCTCCATTACCTCTGAGTCCAAGTCGAGTCTCCATTACCTCTGAGTCCAAGTCGAGTCTCCATTACCTCTTGAGTCTGGAGTTACTGAACATGAGCGTGAATCCACATGTAGGTGGAACACACGTGCCTGGCCTTGGACAAAATTGAACTAACTTTATTAATATACTATCCAAATTATTAGGGCCTATTACAAAAAACTAAGAAAAACAAAATACAGTCTTTGTCAATGAACAAGTCCGGGATCTTGTCTCCAACTTCCGAGTGCGAATGCATGAATGCTCGAGTCCAAGTCAAGTCTGGAAAATGAGTCCAGGACTCAGACTTGAGTTTAACTCGACTGTGTACAGTATGTACTGAGTGTGCCAGTGCATCACATGTCTGTGTGTTATGTGTTTCTCTTAAGCTGTGTTCACACAGAGATATTTATTTTTCTCCCTGTCGCTCCCTGATTCAACCCGGCTGACTGCTGATGCACAGCTGATTCAGTCCCTGCAGCCTGGTTTCTACGACTGTACCGCTGGAAAACAGCGGAGAGCCACCATCTAATGCAAACGTGTGAACACGTTGGAAAAAGCATTTAGCTGCATCCCTGGACAGGGAGCCATTTGTAAAATTCCTGGATATTCCCTGACTACATTCCCGTTGGATTGATCAAATTCCCTGACTTTCCTTGTCTGGAATATGCATCTCAAACTTCCATGATATGGAACTAATGGGAACTTTGTTCAATCATTCAAATCCGTGGACTCCTCTCTTGCACCATGTGATGTCGGACTGACAGACATTGGTTGGTTTTCTCAGATCAAATGTAATGGCTTCTTTTCACTCCCTCCCTCCCTCCCTCTCTCTCTCTCTCTTTCAGTGTTGGCTCACACACACACACACACACACACACACACACACACACACACACACACCTACACACACTCTCTCTCTGTCTCTCTCTCTCTTTCTTACTGACAGCAGTGTTGGCTCTGTGCAAAACAAAAAGAAAACGGCCACATTACTATCCCACAGAGCAGATGGGAGATCCTAGGGTGAGAATGCACCCCCCCAACCACACACACACACACACACACACACACACACACACACACACACACACAAGCACACACACACACACACACACACACACACACACACACACACACACACACACACACACACACACACATTCCTTCACTCTGGCATTAATCAATCTAATCACGTTATTCTCGTTCCTGTTCGCATTCATGAAATCCACTAAACATCCCAACGGTCCGATCACTCTAAAGGAATGGCAATAAAAACCTGTTGGCTCGCTAGTAGCTGGATCTCTCTCTCTCTCTTCCCTCCACTGTACTGTGTCAATGTCTCTCTCTCTTCCCTCCACTGTACTGTGTCAATGTCTCTCTCTCTTCCCTCCACTGTACTGTGTCAATGCCTCTCTCTCGTCCTTAAACTGTACTCTGTAAATGCCTCGCTAGCTATTCAGGCCACCATGTTTGTTCATATGGTGCTTTTCCACTGCATAGTACTGCATACTCTACGTCTACTTGCTTTTGGTAGTACCTGTTAGTTTTCCACCGCAAATAGTACCCCCTCAATGTGCCCACCCCCCCACAGCTGGTCGTCATAGCGACGCCGCATGAGATTGCCCTGTAAGTAAAGCTGGACATACACTGTAGAAATGTTGTCGTTAATAGACCCTTCTCACGGGGGCCATTTTGTGTCAAAAAGGCAGGGTAAACACAGGTGCAAGCAAAACACTAATGAGCGTTTCCAAATTCCAATCATGGAAGTTTGAAACCCTCATTAGTGTTTTGCTTGCACCTGTGTTTACCCTGCCTTCTTGACACAAAATGGCCCCCGCGGGAAGAGTCTATTGCATCTTTACGTGCTCACATTGTACGGTCCGACTATCAAGCCTGACTTGAGTGCTCACACTGTGCGTACAAAATAGAAAATAAAAGTCTATGATACTTCGTCTATGCGGGGCCGGACAATTGTCAATGAAGATTTGTTTGAAAGGCAGAAAGAAAGACTCCTATCTCTCTGCCCCTCTCTCACACACATGCAGGTCAGACAGCCACAGCAACAAACTAACAAGCGAGAATAGCAAAGCTCGAAACATCAGAACAAAAAAAAAACAGGCAGCTGAAGATCAGCAGCTTTTTCCTGTCTCGTTCATATCAGTGGTGACAGGAGGAAACATCAGAGGCATGTTTTTTTGCCACAGCTTGACCAGCCTGTGAGGCACATGCACATCCAGGCACAGTGAGCCAAAAGGCACTGAGCGGGGAATGGACTCGTGAGCCTGACAACAGCCGACCAACTGACGTCAGAAATTCATCCGAGCGTCTGACGCCCGCTCGGAGCAGTGAATCGGTCAAGCTCAAATTCAAGCCGACTCTAAAACGAGTTGTGCGGCTCACAAATGGGGTCAGAAACGGGCTCAGTTTTGTACAGTGTGTGCTCGGCTTCAGTAGGAGACAGCCTCAGAGGCTGCCTTTTATAGTGACCCTAGTACTTGTCCATACATGTAACAATTAAGGCCTTACATGGACCTTTGAACTGGTTATGAAATACTGATGCCTCTATATGACCTACAGGAGGAGAGGAGAGGAGAGGAGAGGAGAGGGGAGGAGAGAGGAGAGGAGAGGAGAGGAGGGGAGAGGAGAGGAGAGGAGGGGAGAGGAGAGGAGAGGAGAGAAGGGAGGAAGGAGGAGGAGAGGAGAGGAGGGGGAGAGGAGAGGAGAGGAGGAGAGGAGAGGAGAGGAGAGGAGAGGAGGAGGGGAGGAGAGGAGAGGAGAGGAGGGGAGAGGAGAGGAGGAGAGGAGAGGAGAGAAGGGAGGAGAGAGGAGAGGAGAGGAGAGGAGGGGAGAGGAGAGGGGGCGAGGAGAGGAGAGGAGAGAAGGGAGGAGAGGAGAGGAGAGGAGAGGAGGGAGAGGAGAGGGAGGAGAGGAGAGGAGAGGGGAGGAGAGGAGAGGAGAGGAGGGGAGAGGAGAGGAGGGGAGAGGAGAGGAGGAGAGGAGAGGAGAGGAGAGAAGGGAGGAGAGGAGAGGAGAGGAGAGGAGGGGAGAGGAGAGGAGAGAGAGAGGAGAGGAGAGGAGAGGAGAGGAGAGAAGGGAGGAGAGGAGAGGAGAGGAGGGGAGAGGAGAGGAGGGGGAGAGGAGGGAGAGAGGAGGTGAGAGAGAGGAGAGAGGAGAGGAGAGGAGAGGAGAGGAGAGGGAGGAGAAAGGGAGGAGAGGAGAGGAGAGGAGGGAGAGGAGGGGAGAGGAGGTGAGAGGAGAGGAGAGAGAGGAGAGGAGAGGAGAGGAGAGGAGAGGAGAGGAGAGGAGAGGAGAGGAGAGGAGAGGAGAGGAGAGGAGAGGAGGAGAGGAGAGGAGAGGAGAGGAGAGGAGAGGAGAGAGGAGATTCCAGCAGTTTAGTTCTCCACCAACGGCCAAGTCCAGATGGCCTGGAGTGAGAGGGCCTTTGACTGGGGGACAAAGAGACACTTGTGAATGACCACATCAAACTCACTCACACACACACAGACACACACACACACACACACACACACACACACACACACACACAGCTGTGCGGCGTATTGTTGGTGCGAGCCGCCCGTTAGGTCCTAACATTGATGGAATGTTTGACTGTCCCGCCTCTCGCGCCCCTGAGACATGATGTCACCCCACAACACACCGCCTTTTCAAAGAGACACGGCTTTTTATGTGTCCAGGGTCACACCATGAAGAGAGAGAGAGGGCAGGAGGGAGAGAGACACTAACGCTGACTAACAGAGAGAGGGAGAGAGAGAGAGGGAGAGAGACACTAACGCTGACTAACAGAGAGAGAGGAGAGAGAGGGGAGAGAGAGAGAGAGAGAGAGAGAGGGAGAGAGACACTAACGTTGACTAACAGAGAGAGGAGAGAGAGAGAGAGAGGGAGAGAGAGAGAGGGAGAGAGGGAGAGAGAGAGAGAGAGAGAGAGGGAGAGAGAGACACTAACATTGACTAACAGAGAGGGAGAGAGAGAAGAGAGGGGAGAGAGACACTAACATTGACTAACAGAGAGGAGAGAGAGAGAGAGAGAGAGAGAGAGAGAGAGAGAGAGAGGGAGAGAGAGACCTCAGCCTATGCTCAGAGCTCATGACAAATTGCAGGTTGATGGTAGCCGTGATGAGCCATTAAAGCACGTTTTCTACTGCCGTGATAGAGGGGAACTGGGGGGGGGGGGGGGGGTGTGAGCCTGCTGTAAATGTGCCAAGGCATAAGCACGCCATTATAACTTTACTACAGGTTTATCACTGAGAATAAAGACTATAAATGAGTGTAGTGAGCCACGGTTGAGTTGCAGGGGGCGAGTGGAGGGATGGGGAGAGAGAGGGATGAAATGAATGGATAATAAAAACAGACAGAAGTGAGCTAGACAAATAGATATATACTGTAGAGAGAGTCAATGCATACCTTTAAATATTCCCAGAGTGGAAACTGCACCAGTGAGAAGGGGATCTGGAAGACAAAGCAGAGTGATACATCCACATTATGTTAGTTCACTCCATCTCTTACTCATTTGAGCTTCAGTCAAAGGTTATGATGAAGCTTAAAGCTTCATCATAACCTTCCTATGCTTTCATATTGTTGCCTCTTATGTCATCATCTATAAAGTAGCCTCAGATTTGTGGTTTGCCAATTCATTTCTTTGTGATGGTGAAATGAGCGAGCTAAATGCTACAGCGTCACTTCTATTCATCATCACAAGTGTTAGTTTTTCAGCATTTGTTCCTTGAATCTGAAAAATGATGTTAAAATGATGTTAAAAATAGTTCCCATATCTATATCCCATATATATAGTGTATTTACATCAGGCAAATCGTCAGCTTACTAAAACGTCAGCTGTAGAAATAGTCGAAGTAGAATAATACATACAGTATGGTAGCCGAACAGATTATCCACTGGTGTTCTATCTCGTTAGCATGCACTAGGGGAATGGTAAGTGGACTGCATTTATAAAGCGTTTTTCTAGTCCACCGACCACTCAAAGCACTTTACAACACATGCCTTCATTCAGCCATTCATACACACATTCATGCACTGATGGAGATGGTGGGGTTCAGAATCTTGCCCGAGGGACACTTCGACAGGAGGAGCCGGGGATCAAACCACCGACCTTCTGATTAGTGGACGACCCGCTCTACCTCCTGAAGCAAAGGAAACGATTACATGAAGGCGCTCTTAGGCGAAGTGACAAAAGTAATCGGCCAATCTTCCAAATCGGCTACTTGGTGCATTCCTTTAAAGTCGAGCTGAACCCAAAAATGACTTTTCTTTTAGTTCAAACACCTGGAATGCAGTGCACCTATTTAATAATGTATGCCAAAAAAATCACAAAAAACTAATTTCTTTAGTTTTTCATACTTTTTCACATAAAAAGTTCATTTTTCAAGATTTCATTCATAACAGTAATCTACAGTTTGCTGACGTCACCTAGTACTATCAAATTTCTACCCCATTTCAACCAATCATATCACGACATAGCAGCTGTCAATCAAATCTTAATTTCAGGATCATTTTCTCCTCCAAATGAAGGAGAAAATGGCGCCTAGTGCCTGTCATCTGGCAGAATTCCTATCCCATAAACTAACTACTAAGTTTGTATGTTGTATGTAAATTGTATGTTGATCTACACAATAAAGAAAACGGTAATTCCAAAGAATGCAAATAAATGTAACTGGCTCGTTAAAACTCGCATTCCAGGAATATTATTTACCGCAATAGCGATAATGGCGCACGCCTTGGAGAGCCTGGTTGTCAGGGGTCGCACCTCGGAGATTCCAGGCCGACGGGCTGCACTCTCCGCTCGGCAACACGAAGGCAGCTGGCTGCCTGCGGCTCGCCCAGCTCCACTCAGCCACTAACCTCGCGTCAGCAGGCTCTTCCCGAGGAGAGCGCCACAACACGCTGAATCCCACTCGATTTGGAGGCGGAACACGCCAGGATTGGCCAAAGCCCAATCCAGTCCCCAGAATTGTCAAATAAAATCATCGACATGCTGCTATGACCCGCCTTCTCAACCTGTCATCTCAGACAACTTATGTTTTCAGTCTGAAACGGACTCTGACCCACGCGCCGAACGGCTTCAGTTCGACTTTAAGGATTTACGTGACAATTTTGAGAATGCAATCCATTGACTTAAAAACCTAAATAACCTGGTAATCCCTATAGGCCTATTTCTCAGGCCAACTGCCCCAAATGAATAGCTCCACATCTACTACTACAAGGGCTATATGAATAATCGTGATATCAAAGAAAGGGAACACGACAACTGTTGCCAAGAAACTAATCCTGAAGGAATGGAAGTCCCCCTCCCTAAAAAAGTTGAAAATAAAATATTGAAAAAAGAAAGGGAACACCTGTGAGATTGCTACAGAAGTGTCAGAATCAATAGCACTGTGTCAGAGATAATTGAGCTACAGTAGAACACACGCAGCGGCAGCATACATGTACATTCTAATCTCTGCCTGGAAGTGAACACCACCTTGGGACAGCAGCCCAGAACTTCTGGATTGATGGGTGGGTGGGTGGGTGGAGGTGGATGGATGGATGGATGAAGCTTGGAAAGAGCGATGGAGGATAAGAGAGTGTGTGATGGTTAGTGTGTGTGTGTGTGTGTGTGTGTGTGTGTGTGTGTGTGTGTGTGTGTGTGTGTGTGTGTGTGTGTGTGTGTGTGTGTGTGTGTTGGCACTGGAAACACTAGATCGGCTCGGAAGTTACAGCAAGAAGAAATCAATGCAGTGAATGGGCATCTGGCACACACGCAGACCACACACAGACACACACACACACACACACACACACACACACACACACACACACACACACAGTGAGGGGCTGGCGTATCCGGTCATCTTGCGCAGCAGCAGCAGCAGCAGGAGCAGCAGCAGGACAGGAAGGAAGAGGAGGGGGCAGCAGAGAGAGAAATAAACACAGTGACAGTGAGTGGTGTCATCAGCCTTTGATCCGTGTGCTCGTGCTCCGGCCCTCTCCAACACGTTCCATCAGACTACGTTAGCTTAGCACGTTAGCACAAACTGTGTGTGTGAGTCAGCCACAGCACCAAGAAGACAATACTTCACTGTGTTTATGTCGCTTAATACGCTTAATAAGCCCTCCGGCCAAATGAACTGAGCTCATATAAACAGCCCATCTGAACCAGAGTAACCTACAGCACATCTGCACTATCTGCTTTCAGAGAGAGAGCCATTTAAGACTTTTTAAGAGCTTCTTAACCCATTGATACCTGATGCAGCATTTGCGTGCATATCCCTCATTTGTGTGCGTATCCCTTTGAGACCGCGAACCGCGTTAACGCGGTTCGCGGTCTTAAAGGGATACACACACAAATGCTGCATCAGGTATCAATGGGTTAATGCAACTTGGAAACTGAATGCAAGACTCATCTAGCCAAAGTACAGAAACAAAGATGGCAAAAGCAGTCTTTTTACAACTGAACACAGCAACTACAAGCTCTGAAACAATATGTGCACTATACACAAGGACATGAAGTCAAATGAAATCCATTTTGTGTTTGATGAAAAAGATATGATGAATAAAAAACATGTTTTGCATATTGTACTACTAAACCTGTTCTGTATTAATCTAATCTCTCACACACACACACACACACACACACACACACACACACACACTACATAATTACATAAAACAAAGGTTTTACTCTAGCTCTCAATCACTCAATTTCTTTCTACACAAGTTGTTTTTATAATATTCTACTTTTTTCTTTTATAAACCTTTCTTCAAAGGTCTGCTGGAGTTATGTTCAGACACACCTGTATGTGCAGGTATTCATCACTCCACCGATGGTGCAAACACAATCTAAATGATTTTTAAGCTTTGTTTTGAAAAGTGCACGAGATGAGGTGCAACCCTTCCAAACACTTGGGCCGTTGCTTGATGAAGCGGGCCTGGTACTTGGTGAAGCGGGCCTGGTACTGGGAGCTCACACCAGTGTTCCAGTGGAAACTCTGCCCGTCTGGCCTATCAAGGCAGACAAAGGCGAGCGCTCACAGTCCTTGGAGATGAACTCAAATGTCTATTTGACGTCGGTCTGCTGTGTTATACGACAACAAGGAGGCAGTCCAGCTCTGCTTTCCAACTGTGGAGCGAAGAGAGAGCGAGCTTTCAAAAGGAATAAAAAGACACCTGTCTTTTATTACCACCCTGATGCATCCAGCCCCTTTTTCCAGACCAGAGAGAGAGAGGGGGGGGGGGGGGGGGGGGGAGAGAGGAGGGAGGGAGAGAGAGAGAGAGGGAGAGAGAGGGGGGCAGGGGGAGAGAGAGCGAGAGAGAGAGGCAGGGGGAGAAAAAGATGGGTTCTGCAGAGATTCTGTGAAGATTGATCCTCCAATGATTTATGACTTGCCTTGACACCCCTGGCACAATGTGTATCGTCTGTGTTTGTGTGTGTGTGCGCATGTGTGTGTGCATGTGTGTGTGTGTGTGTGTGTGTGTGTGTGTGTGTGTGTGTGCGCGTGCGTGCGTGCACATGGTAAGTAGGGAATTCACGACACTTTATTTTGTCAATGTGGTCCATGCTTCATACCCAGCGTTGGGCAGTAAAGTAAAGTAACATGTTACTGTGATTGTATTACTTTCCCCACTAACTACTAGTAGTAATGTAAGGGATTACAATTTTTAAAAGCGTAATTATATTACAGTTACTAATCCAAGTAACTTCTTCAAGTTACTGCAGTTACTTTCTCCACGTATTGTGCAGCTTACAATGACTGTGCAAGTAGAGAGACTCAGTATCTGCTGACAAAAATGTACTTCTTGCAGGTAGCTTTGGACAAAAACGCTCCACTACATGACATCATGTATGTAGTGTACTGGTAATGCTTTGCTCAAGGACACTTGGGCAGCCACGAGGTCAGCGTGCCGACCAGTACCGGGCAGTGTGCAGGGCTGCCAGGACACATGTCTCAGCTATGTCATGCTAGACTAGACATAGCCATGCAGGCAGCCAGGGCCATGCTACGCTAGGCTAGCATGCAGGCAGCATAAAACTCACATAGCTCCACAGTGCTGCTAACTGCTGACTCTGTCTAGCCCCCTGCCTCATATAACGCCACAGCTAGCATGGCCTATTCAGCTCCATAAAGCCTAGCCAACCTTGCTCTCTCTGTGTGTGTGTGTGTGTGTGTGTGTGTGTGTGTGTGTGTGTGTGTGTGTGTGTGTGTGTGTGTGTGTGTGTGTGTGTGTGTGTTGAAGCCAGCGAGCATGATGGGAAGAAGCAGTGTTCATTGACCTGCGGACATCATCAGGACATGATGCTGTGCAAACAAACCGGAGGACAGGCTCCAAGGAAAATGGGGAGACAGGAAGGAAAAGTACAGATTAAACGCAACATGGTTGGTAAAGAACCCTCCATGACATTTGGAGGGGGCCGTCCCGTCCCATGTAGAGGGTTGCACGAGATGGATTTTTGCCCCCCAGCCATACCGATGTTACCTGCTTCTCCTGGCCGATACCGATAGGATAACCGATGGGGGTTGGTTCTATTTGCACTGGGAACTATCCCAGACATTTTCCCAACATCACACCTGACGTGACCGCATTCCAGTAAAACATTTTTGGAAAATTAGCCAGGGTTAGCTCTAGCTCGGCTAGCCATCGTTAGCAATACCAGTTGATAACAACACATTTCGCAGTATGTTGGGCATACAAACACATGTCCACACAGATGGAAGTTACACAGTATTGTGTACACGACTGATCTAATGAGACACAAATAAGACACAAGTGCTAGTGAACACTATATCACTACAGCTTTCACTACTGTTGAAGTATTTTGCCTCAGAATTCAAATGAAATGCATAATCTAAACATAATCTGTCAAATCATATCAGGTTATTAGCAGTAAATTAGTAGTGAATCACTCAATACAAAAATAAAAGCTTTTATAGAACCAAAAGTCTATGGCTGCAGATAAAACACAATGATAAACGATATCGTAGATTAGCCCCTATGTAGATTCATGCTTAAGGTAGCCAAAGGACTGCTCGTTTTATTTTATCGGTCATCGATCATATTTATCGGCTATAATTTAATTATCGGAATAATATACAAAATATAAATTTCCCAGTATATATCTATATTATATCATGCGTCCCTAGTCCCGTGTAATTCTCTTGTTTCTTTCTCATACTTCATACAGCCTAAACCTGGATCAGTGACAGCTAGAGAAAACCTCTGAGAAATTGAGCACGCTGCCCCTTGACGGCAGAGCGGAGATGTTTATGTCCATTGAAAATGACTGAGGTTTCCACCTTCTTGCCAAAAGTTTGCTAGCTAGCTCGCTCTACTCCAGCCTGAGCCAATCACCGTGCTTCCCCCGGCCATATGGACTGCAACCAAATCATAGCGGAGACCGGGGAGACGAACGAACACACCCAACGCATTAACACATTGTTGAGGTTTCCAGACATGGCCCGTCAGTAGATATACTACACACACACACACACACACACACACACACACACACACACACACACACACAAACAAGAAACCGAGGCATGGGAGATCATCTCCAGAACTGCGGAACGAGGGGTTTCGAACGCAAAAAAAGAATGACGTAAATTTAAACATATTGGATTATTTATTTCCTGATGTTAGTTGTAAAGCATGGGTGGTTGAATCCCTCTCCATCCTTCAACTACAGTTATTGTACCCACCACCAACCCTCCCCTGTGCCTCTCTCACCAACGCTACCTCTCAACATATTTCACCTCCCTAGTAGGGAGGTGTTCCAGCTGGGAGGAGACGACCACGGGGCAGCCTGAGGGCTAGATGGAGAGACGCTGGCCTGGGAACCCCTCCAGTCACAGCTGGCTAATGTGGCCATGGGAAAGGGAAGTTTGGGGTCTCCTGCTGGAACTGCTACCTCCATGACCCGATCACATCGATGGATGGATGGATGGCTGGATCGTATCATCAGGTCCACTCATGTTTTGAGGAACGAAACAACTTTCAACAAAACAACAAATTTCCCCTTAACCCATTGATACCTGATGCAGCATTTGTGTGTATATCCCTCATTTGTGTGTGTGTATCCCTTTAAGACCGCGAACCGCGTTAACGCGGTTCGCGGTCTTAAAGGGATACACACACAAATGCTGCATCAGGTATCAATGGGTTAAAAGAACTGCATTCATTCACTCATTTATTCAAGTTTCCATAAACCTTTCACAAGATTACATTCAAACATCTCATACATCTGTCTCGTATACTCCTTTTTACCGAGTGGACCTTGAACACATCATGTAACGCAATGCAACCTATAATGAAGTGAAAGTGGGGAAACATGAGGTTGTCAGGGAATCTACATGACTGTAACAGCCATCATAAAGGCAGTATGGATTATATTGGACATAACGTAACGCTACTGGAAATATCTCTGCAGTCTACTCCTGTTACGGTCCGATTCTAGTTTTGACCATGACCCCGTCCCTCTCCTGCCCCCTCGTTGTGGTTAGAAAGCCTCACCGTCGAAAATGTGTTACACAGCTCTGCCTGCTGATGATCACAACTTCTCATGTGTATAGGTTTATACTCCACTTTCTTTTTGTGTGTGAAAAGCATGTCAAGCTACAGACAGCTTTGCAACTTGGCCACAAAGTAACAGCGCTCCTCCGTTCCA
>NC_139649.1:7494668-7569668 GCF_964638095.1 Poromitra crassiceps
AAAGCCAGGATTACTGAGACTTTAAACTCGGTCAAAGCTAGAGGAAGACTTTATAGATGTGAGTAAACCCAGTATGCACATTCATTCACTCATTATGTCATTGGCTCAAACTTTCTAGTATTTTTATGTGGCGGGGGGGAGAATAAAAATGAAACCATGCCGCGGGGAAGAAGAACATAATTCTTCAGTTATATCTTTCTATTCTTTCACGAGGTTAAAAACATGACAATCCGGGTCGCTCACAGCAGCCGGTGACAGATGACATCAATGGCAGAGTGCACATTAGCCAATGAATGGTGGTGTGGTGTGACACAGGATGTCCTGCGGGTCAACCAATTAGCCGCTGACAGGAAGAAGAGATCTATGGCTGCCTGAGGATGTGGCTGGGCATGAGAGTCAGACAGGGGGAGCAGGTTGAGAGGAAGGCTAGTGGTGAGGGCCTGGGCATGAGAGTCAGACAGGGGGAGCAGGCAGAGAGGAAGGCTAGTGGTGAGGGCCTGGGCATGAGAGTCAGACAGGGGGAGCAGAGTGAGAGGAAGGCTAGTGGTGAGGGCCTGGGCATGAGAGTCAGACAGGGGGAGCAGGCAGAGAGGAAGGCTAGTGGTGAGGGCCTGGGCATGAGAGTCAGACAGGGGGAGCAGGCTAGGAGGAAGGCTAGTGGTGAGGACCTGGGCATGAGAGTCAGACAGGAGGAGCAGACAGAGAGGAAGGCTAGTGGTGAGGACCTGGGCATGAGAGTCAGACAGGAGGAGCAGACAGAGAGGAAGGCTAGTGGTGAGGACCTGGGCATGAGAGTCAGACAGGGGGAGCAGGTTGAGAGGAAGGCTAGTGGTGAGGGCCTGGGCATGAGAGTCAGACAGGAGGAGCAGGTTGAGAGGAAGGCTAGTGGTGAGGGCCTGGGCAGGAGAGTCAGACAGGGGGAGCAGACAGAGAGGAAGGCTAGTGGTGAGGGCCTGGGCATGAGAGTCAGACAGGGGGAGCAGACAGAGAGGAAGGCTAGTGGTGAGGACCTGGGCATGAGAGTCAGACAGGAGGAGCAGGTTGAGAGGAAGGCTAGTGGTGAGGGCCTGGGCATGAGAGTCAGACAGGAGGAGCAGGTTGAGAGGAAGGCTAGTGGTGAGGGCCTGGGCATGAGAGTCAGACAGGAGGAGCAGGTTGAGAGGAAGGCTAGTGGTGAGGACCTGGGCATGAGAGTCAGACAGGGGGAGCAGGCAGAGAGGAAGGCTAGTGGTGAGGACCTGGGCATGAGAGTCAGACAGGAGGAGCAGGCAGAGAGGAAGGCTAGTGGTGAGGACCTGGGCATGAGAGTGAGACAGGAGGAGCAGGTTGAGAGGAAGGCTAGTGGTGAGGACCTGGGCATGAGAGTCAGACAGGAGGAGCAGGTTGAGAGGAAGGCTAGTGGTGAGGACCTGGGCATGAGAGTCAGACAGGGGGAGCAGGCAGAGAGGAAGGCTAGTGGTGAGGACCTGGGCATGAGAGTCAGACAGGAGGAGCAGGTTGAGAGGAAGGCTAGTGGTGAGGACCTGGGCATGAGAGTCAGACAGGGGGAGCAGGCAGAGAGGAAGGCTAGTGGTGAGGACCTGGGCATGAGAGTCAGACAGGGGGAGCAGACAGAGAGGAAGGCTAGTGGTGAGGACCTGGGCATGAGAGTCAGACAGGAGGAGCAGACAGAGAGGAAGGCTAGTGGTGAGGGCCTGGGCATGAGAGTTAGACAGGGGGAGCAGGCAGAGAGGAAGGCTAGTGGTGAGGGCCTGGGCATGAGAGTCAGACAGGAGGAGCAGGTTGAGAGGAAGGCTAGTGGTGAGGGCCTGGGCATGAGAGTCAGACAGGAGGAGCAGGCAGAGAGGAAGGCTAGTGGTGAGGGCCTGGGCATGAGAGTTAGACAGGGGGAGCAGGCAGAGAGGAAGGCTAGTGGTGAGGGCCTGGGCATGAGAGTCAGACAGGAGGAGCAGGCAGAGAGGAAGGCTAGTGGTGAGGGCCTGGGCATGAGAGTTAGACAGGGGGAGCAGGTTGAGAGGAAGGCTAGTGGTGAGGGCCTGGGCATGAGAGTCAGACAGGGGGAGCAGGTTGAGAGGAAGGCTAGTGGTGAGGGCCTGGGCATGAGAGTCAGACAGGAGGAGCAGGCAGAGAGGAAGGCTAGTGGTGAGGGCCTGGGCATGAGAGTCAGACAGGGGGAGCAGGTTGAGAGGAAGGCTAGTGGTGAGGGCCTGGGCATGAGAGTCAGACAGGGGGAGCAGGTTGAGAGGAAGGCTAGTGGTGAGGGCCTGGGCATGAGAGTCAGACAGGGGGAGCAGGTTGAGAGGAAGGCTAGTGGTGAGGGCCTGGGCATGAGAGTCAGACAGGGGGAGCAGGTTGAGAGGAAGGCTAGTGGTGAGGGCCTGGGCATGAGAGTCAGACAGGGGGAGCAGGTTGAGAGGAAGGCTAGTGGTGAGGGCCTGGGCATGAGAGTCAGACAGGGGGAGCAGGTTGAGAGGAAGGCTAGTGGTGAGGGCCTGGGCATGAGAATCAGACAGGGGGAGCAGGTTGAGAGGAAGGCTAGTGGTGAGGGCATGGGCATGAGAGTCAGACAGGGGGAGCAGGTTGAGAGGAAGGCTAGTGGTGAGGGCCTGGGCATGAGAGTCAGACAGGGGGAGCAGGTTGAGAGGAAGGCTAGTGGTGAGGGCCTGGGCATGAGAGTCAGACAGGGGGAGCAGGCTAGGAGGCTAGTGGTGAGGACCTGGGCATGAGAGTCAGACAGGGGGAGCAGGCAGAGAGGAAGGCTAGTGGTGAGGACCTGGGCATGGGAGTCAGACAGGGGGAGCAGGCAGAGAGGAAGGCTAGTGGTGAGGACCTGGGCATGGGAGTCAGACAGGGGGAGCAGGCTAGGAGGCTAGTGGTGAGGACCTGGGCATGGGAGTCAGACAGGGGGAGCAGGCTAGGAGGCTAGTGGTGAGGGCCTGGGCATGGGAGTCAGACAGGGGGAGCAGGCAGAGAGGAAGGCTAGTGGTGAGGACCTGGGCATGAGAGTCAGACAGGGGGAGCAGGCAGAGAGGAAGGCTAGTGGTGAGGACTTGGGCATGGGAGTCAGACAGGGGGAGCAGGCTAGGAGGCTAGTGGTGAGGGCCTGGGCATGGGAGTCAGACAGGGGGAGCAGGCAGAGAGGAAGGCTAGTGGTGAGGACCTGGGCATGAGAGTCAGACAGGGGGAGCAGGCAGAGAGGAAGGCTAGTGGTGAGGACCTGGGCATGGGAGTCAGACAGGGGGAGCAGGCTAGGAGGCTAGTGGTGAGGACCTGGGCATGGGAGTCAGACAGGGGGAGCAGGCTAGGAGGCTAGTGGTGAGGACCTGGGCATGGGAGTCAGACAGGGGGAGCAGACAGAGAGGAAGGCTAGTGGTGAGGGCCTGGGCATGAGAGTCAGACAGGGGGAGCAGGCAGAGATGAAGGCTAGTGGTGAGGGCCTGGGCATGGGAGTCAGACAGGGGGAGCAGGCAGAGATGAAGGCTAGTGGTGAGGGCCTGGGCATGGGAGTCAGACAGGGGGAGCAGGCTAGGAGGAAGGCTAGTGGTGAGGGCCTGGGCATGAGAGTCAGACAGGGGGAGCAGACAGAGAGGAAGGCTAGTGGTGAGGGCCTGGGCATGGGAGTCAGACAGGGGGAGCAGGCAGAGATGAAGGCTAGTGGTGAGGGCCTGGGCATGGGAGTCAGACAGGGGGAGCAGGCTAGGAGGAAGGCTAGTGGTGAGGGCCTGGGCATGAGAGTCAGACAGGGGGAGCAGACAGAGATGAAGGCTAGTGGTGAGGGCCTGGGCATGGGAGTCAGACAGGGGGAGCAGGCTAGGAGGAAGGCTAGTGGTGAGGGCCTGGGCATGGGAGTCAGACAGGGGGAGCAGGCTAGGAGGAAGGCTAGTGGTGAGGGCCTGGGCATGGGAGTCAGACAGGGGGAGCAGGCTAGGAGGAAGGCTAGTGGTGAGGGCCTGGGCATGGGAGTCAGACAGGGGGAGCAGGCAGAGAGGAAGGCTAGTGGTGAGGACCTGGGCATGGGAGTCAGACAGGGGGAGCAGAGTGAGAGGAAGGCTAGTGGTGAGGGCCTGGGCATGAGAGTCAGAGAGGGGAGCAGGCAGAGGAAGGCTAGTGGTGAGGGCCTGGGCATGGGAGTCAGACAGGGGGAGCAGAGTGAGAGGAAGGCTAGTGGTGAGGGCCTGGGCATGGGAGTCAGACAGGGGGAGCAGAGTGAGAGGAAGGCTAGTGGTGAGGGCCTGGGCATGGGAGTTAGACAGGGGGAGCAGAGTGAGAGGAAGGCTAGTGGTGAGGGCCTGGGCATGGGAGTCAGACAGGGGGAGCAGAGTGAGAGGAAGGCTAGTGGTGAGGGCCTGGGCATGAGAGTCAGACAGGGGGAGCAGAGTGAGATGAAGGCTAGTGGTGAGGGCCTGGGCATGAGAGTCAGACAGGAGGAGCAGGCAGAGGAAGGCTAGTGGTGAGGGCCTGGGCATGAGAGTCAGACAGGGGGAGCAGGCAGAGGAAGGCTAGTGGTGAGGGCCTGGGCATGGGAGTCAGACAGGGGGAGCAGGCAGAGGAAGGCTAGTGGTGAGGGCCTGGGCATGAGAGTCAGACAGGGGGAGCAGGCAGAGGAAGGCTAGTGGTGAGGGCCTGGGCATGAGAGTCAGACAGGGGGAGCAGGCAGAGGAAGGCTAGTGGTGAGGGCCTGGGCATGGGAGTCAGACAGGGGGAGCAGGCAGAGGAAGGCTAGTGGTGAGGGCCTGGGCATGAGAGTCAGACAGGGGAAGCAGGCAGAGAGGAAGGCTAGTGGTGAGGGCCTGGGCATGAGAGTCAGACAGGGGAAGCAGGCAGAGAGGAAGGCTAGTGGTGAGGGCCTGGGCATGAGAGTTAGACAGGGGGAGCAGAGTGAGAGGAAGGCTAGTGGTGAGGGCCTGGGCATGGGAGTCAGACAGGGGGAGCAGGCTAGGAGGAAGGCTAGTGGTGAGGGCCTGGGCATGGGAGTCAGACAGGGGGAGCAGGCTAGGAGGAAGGCTAGTGGTGAGGGCCTGGGCATGGGAGTCAGACAGGGGGAGCAGGTTGAGAGGAAGGCTAGTGGTGAGGGCCTGGGCATGGGAGTCAGACAGGGGGAGCAGGCAGAGAGGAAGGCTAGTGGTGAGGGCCTGGGCATGGGAGTCAGACAGGGGGAGCAGGCTAGGAGGAAGGCTAGTGGTGAGGACCTGGGCATGGGAGTCAGACAGGGGGAGCAGGCTAGGAGGCTAGTGGTGAGGGCCTGGGCATGGGAGTCAGACAGGGGGAGCAGGCTAGGAGGCTAGTGGTGAGGGCCTGGGCATGGGAGTCAGACAGGGGGAGCAGGTTGAGAGGAAGGCTAGTGGTGAGGGCCTGGGCATGAGAGTCAGACAGGGGGAGCAGGCTAGGAGGCTAGTGGTGAGGGCCTGGGCATGGGAGTCAGACAGGGGGAGCAGGCAGAGAGGAAGGCTAGTGGTGAGGGCCTGGGCATGAGAGTCAGACAGGGGGAGCAGGCTAGGAGGAAGGCTAGTGGTGAGGACCTGGGCATGGGAGTCAGACAGGGGGAGCAGGCTAGGAGGCTAGTGGTGAGGGCCTGGGCATGGGAGTCAGACAGGGGGAGCAGTCAGAGAGGAAGGCTAGTGGTGAGGGCCTGGGCATGGGAGTCAGACAGGGGGAGCAGGCAGAGAGGAAGGCTAGTGGTGAGGACCTGGGCATGGGAGTCAGACAGGGGGAGCAGGCAGAGAGGAAGGCTAGTGGTGAGGACCTGGGCATGGGAGTCAGACAGGGGGAGCAGGCAGAGAGGAAGGCTAGTGGTGAGGGCCTGGGCATGGGAGTCAGACAGGGGGAGCAGGCAGAGAGGAAGGCTAGTGGTGAGGGCCTGGGCATGGGAGTCAGACAGGAGGGGAGCAGGCTAGGAGGAAGGCTAGTGGTGAGGGCCTGGGCATGGGAGTCAGACAGGAGGGGAGCAGGCAGAGAGGAAGGCTAGTGGTGAGGGCCTGGGCATGGGAGTCAGACAGGGGGAGCAGGCAGAGAGGAAGGCTAGTGGTGAGGGCCTGGGCATGGGAGTCAGACAGGGGGAGCAGACAGAGGAAGGCTAGTGGCGAGGGCCTGGGCATGAGAGTCAGACAGGGGGAGCAGGCAGAGGAAGGCTAGTGGTGAGGGCCTGGGCATGGGAGTCAGACAGGGGGAGCAGGCAGAGAGGAAGGCTAGTGGTGAGGGCCTGGGCATGGGAGGGGATAGCTGGAGTTAGCATAGCTACACAGGTGGTTGAGGCCTAGCCTGGGTAGTTAAGCCAACCAAGTGCCCCTTGGTACCCCTGCTTGTCTCTGTTTCCTGCCAGCACCTGATCACTGCAGTAACAGTAACGTTAGCGTCTCAATAGCAGGGCTGCAGGCTGGAAGTAAAGACACTCAAAGTCAAGTAAAGGGATCCGGGAGGTTCAGAATAAGGCTGTGTGGGTTAGGTATCTCCAGCCTGGCACGTCCCACACACACACATGCGCGTAAAGAAAACACACATGCCAGACGTGCGCACACTTACGCACGCACACAGTGTTCTCTGGGACCAGTGCCCAGAGCAATAAAATACACAGAGCAGAGTGATTCCAGCTTACCGATCACTGCCCAGGGCCAACCGAAATGTTTCTCTCTCTCTCTCTCTCTCTCTCACACACACACACACACACACACACATCCCTTATCAGCTGGGAATCAGATAAGCAGAGCAGCAGCACAGCTGGAAATAACAGGATCGTCATAGTAAGAGTAGTGTATTTTGACAGTGATGCAGCCAGCTGGAACACGCAAATGCACACACACAGACACACACACACACACACACACACACACACACACACACACACACACACACACACACACACACACACACACACACACACACACACACAGCGATGAATCAGCCCACACAGCCATGTATGGACCTGATGAATCCATACAGGCCTGAGTGACTGAGCAGGATGAGACCAAGCCTGTAGAGATCTTTTTGCATCGTCTTACTGTGAGATCCATTGATATCAATGCTACCACAGCGCCAATCTCCTAGTCTGGCCTTAATGTGGTTAAAAAACGCTTCTCACTTCATCTTCTTCTTCTGCATCATCTTTGCTTATTGCTCATTGCTACAGTGGTGTGGTGTCTCTCTGCACTGCCCCTCCCCCAACTGTCAATCAAACTGTGTGTCCAGTCTTGTGACGTCTTTTCCCACTTCTTTTTCTCTTATCCCAAACAAACTGCTCTACTTGCTGCTTCCCAGAAACTTAAAACGCATCACTTCCTGTGTGCCAGAGGATTTTCTTCCCTGCAGCGACCTGCCCGACACTGGCTATAGAAATGAATCACTACTGTGTTATATCAATCAGCGATCGGGAGTAGTGAAACAGACATTTATATATTCAGTGCACTCCTCTTGTAGTGAGCACCTTGGGACGGGTCAAATTGATCTCTATAAGCGGTCGATCACTATAACCGTGATCACTATAAGCGGACTCCACTGTACATGAAAACGTTTAGGATTATGACTTTAAGTGAGGAGACAGCAGCACAAATCATAAATTGTGTGACTCCATAGCTTAAACAAACAACAGGTTCACACTGGACTGCCGCGAGTGTAAATGAGCGTGGGATCATGAATTGGTTTGAACTCCTGACCTCTGCGCTGGGGTTGAACGAGGTGAACGATGGCGGGGGGGGCGAGTGACACAACATATTACTTTTTGCATGGGACACAAAGCAGTGACATCATAGCATGACCCCTTGACCTCAGAGTTGGTTTGATCCAGATGTTCTGGGGAGGTAAGTAAGCGCCGCTGGTAAGACGATGGCGGGTGGCTGGATGATCATGGACAGGCCTATGGGGCTGGGTGCTGCTGACGGGGGGGGGGGGGGCTGGAGCAGGTGCGACTTCTGGAGAGCCTCATATGACTGTCTGGAAAGGGGGCACTTACGCAACGGAAAGCCTCGCAAACTGCTAAATAATCTGGCACGGCGTAGCTGCGTTTGAGAAATGCAACGCCGGAGTCTGAGCCAAGAATTCTTTCAATTTGAAAAGACGGAGGAATTCAAAGGGGATCATGGCGCTTTCCAAAAAAACAAAAAGCTCATATTTTTTGCATCGATTCGAGTCTTATTGAAAATGCACAGAAAGGAGAAGAGAGAGAGAGAGGGAGAGAGAGGGAGAGAGAGAGAGAGAGAGAGAGAGAGAGAGAGAGAGAGGGAGAGAGAGAGAGAGAGGGAGAGAGAGAGAGAGAGAGGAGAGAGAGAGAGAGAGAGAGGGAGAGAGGAGAGAGAGAGAGAGAGAGAGAGGGAGAGAGAGAGAGAGAGAGAGAGAGGGAGAGAGGGAGAGAGAGAGGGATGTGTGGTGTTTCCTCTCATGAAAGAGCAGTGGTGCTGTAAAAAAAAAAGACTGAGGTTAACCTCTAATTACAGGGTGCTTCCCCATGTCTGGCTATGGCGCAATACTGATTTATCCTCTCTCTCTCTCTCTCTCTCTCTCTCTCTCTCTCTCTCTCTCTCTCACACTCACTCACTCTCCCTCTATCTCTCTCACCCATTGTCCCATCATCAGGTGCAAATAGAGTGGATTTGATTGAAGGATAAACTCCTGTGGGGTTACTCCTCTAATATGGTGACTTTATAATGGGCTTAACTGACTGAGATGGGCATAACAGTACCGGTAATTAGACAGTTGAGGTATTCTGCCACTTTGACATCTTTCTACTAGAGTCTAAACTGAAGTGGCACGGGCGTCCAACTCAAACACAATTAGCATCTAACTGTGGCCGTCTGTGACGCATCGATCTCAAAACTGTTATGTGTTGACATCAGATTCCCTTCCATTCCAAACTGCAGCAGCCTACTTTACTTTTCATATATTTCCTCATATCTGATTCCTTCCCCATCACATCCAACCCACTCTCGCCCCCTATCCCCAATTTGTAGACCTCTGTTGTCCCCCACCCCACCCCTCACCCCCCTTTGTAGACCTCTATAGTCCCCAACCCACCCCTCACCCCCTATCCCCACTTTGTAGACCTACTGTAGTCCCCACCAGACCCCCGCCCCTATCCCCACTTTGTAGACCTACTGTAGTCCCTACCCCACCCCTCACCCCCTATCCCCACTTTGTAGACCTACTGTAGTCCCTACCCCACCCCTCGCCCCCTATCCCCACTTTGTAGACCTACTGTAGTCCCTACCCCACCCCTCACCCCCTATCTCCACTTTTGTAGACCTACTGTAGTCCCCACCCGGCTACCCCCGCCCCACCCCTCACCCCCGCTCCCTTGCCAGGCCGACGGGGTTCTGTGTGTTTGTGTTATTAGAAACACATGTGGAGCACTGAAGGTTTTCTGCTCGGATTGAGGCAAACATGCAGAAAATTGTGGTGAAGCAAACATCGCCCCGAGACCTGGAGAGACACACACTCATTAACATGGCCAGCATGTTGGTCACGTCCTCAGCATGTTCTGCGCTGGTAAGCACGCACGCACACACGCACGCACACACACACACATGCACGCAAACACACGCACGCACACACACACACACACACACACACACACAACGGAGGGAAAAGACAACAAAGAAACACTAAAGCTGTCAAAAATCAACTGTGTATTTTGCCTGGAAAAACCTCTGGCAGTAAATAATGGTAATAAGTCTTTGCACACACACACACACACACACACACACACACACACACACACACTGTATGCACACACACACACACACACACACTGTATACACACACGGAGAAATCCTGCATTACCAATCACATCTCCAATGATGGATTTCTAAGCATATTGAAGTACGCTAAGCGGACACACGTACTCAACGTGAGCGAGCATGTATGATCCATGGGTCTCAGTGGCACGGTCCTCCAATGCATCATCCTCACCGGGGGAGCGCGCGGCGCACAACAAGCGGCGCACTGTCCTCCAGCCAAGTCCTGGAGAAGCACTGATCGGAAGGCCCGCGTGGGGGTCTGCCTGCATGGCAGCTAACTCATCAGGCCCATCCGACTGTATAAGTCATCAATAAGAGCACTTGTTGATCTAAGGGAGGTCGCCGAGTTCTTACGCTCAGATCGGCAGCAGGGAGACACTTGGCCAACGAGCATCCCACGGGGAGTGTGTGTGTGAGGGGAGCGCGATGCGCGAGGTCCTCGGTGGCGGCGTGGACGACGTCAGGGACACACACACACCTTAATGTGAATGACGGGTGCAGCCAGGCATTGTGAGCATAAGGCCGTTCCATCCATCATCCAGAGTGATGGGAGGGAGTAAAGCATTAGTCCCTGCAGTGACGTGTGTGACGTGTGTGGTAAAGTGATCCAGTGACAGAGAGGAATCCTTTCTTCTGTGGCGAGAGACGGCCATCGCTCTTCTGACAAGGGCCTGTTTGGCCCGTTAACATCCCAAATGGGGGGTCACCCTTCACAAATGATGTGCCATAACTCACGCAGGTAGACCGGATGCAGAGTCTCATCAGATAAATTAACGCTGGATGGACCGAGCTTCTGTTACAAATCACAATGAGGATAGACCCATCAGGGCTGAGTTCTGCCTCTAACTCATGTTGGCTGTCCTTGAACTCCTAAAGAAGTGTGTCAAAAAGATAAGGATTGCTGCCAAGTGAAAAATTGCTACATATGTGGCGGGGCTATAAAATGTGGATTTGATTGATTTACGACGAATGCAAGAGAGACAAGAGGTTTTGCAACTTGCAAGAGAATGATCTGAATATGATGCATGTGGTATTTTGGTGTATTAAGGCTTACTTGCTCAGTAAGGGCTAATGTACACCGGCTCCGGAACAGATGCGGTACGGAACAGACCCACTCTCATGTAATCTGTCAGGCGTATGCGGGATCCGACCATAATAGAACAGGTGCGCGAGTTTTCCGTACCGCATGTATCGCCCATCAATTAACATGGGCGAGAGTCGATCCAGCAACGCAGCCCTAACGCATCTGGTGTACATTGCCCGTAACAGTTAGGACTAAATGTGTGTGGCTACCGATCTAAGTTGGCTAGTGTAACTCAGCCCCAACTAGCCTCACCTGAATGGGGTGGAAGACAAAAAGAATAGAAATCCTAAAAGAATCCATGAGTTGGTGGTGCAGCGGGTGCTCTCTCAGTAGAAAGAGACAGTCGTCTTTATGGTCTGTGTACGTATGGGACGGGTGCCGTGCTCTGCTTGGACAAACAGTAATAATAAATCTAACCGTTCTGACACCAGACAATCCTCTCAAAATACACTGATTTCTGACATTCTCTAAAATAGGCTATGTACCGTCTAGCCTCTCTCACATTTGTTTCTCCAGATATCATCTATATATATTACACACACACACACACACACACACACACACACACACACACACACACACACACACACACACACACACACAGGCTCTTCCACGTGATGTCAGGTCATGTCATGTCAGGGGTCAAACCTACAAAGGTCACCAGGTTTTCTCGGGCCTCTCAGACTACTCATTGATGGCAGTGAAAACAGATAAGCCAGCAGCAGTAGCACGTTGTCCAAACATTCACTTGCATCTGGGAAGATGATACTGGCCATTCAGCCTGATGAAGAGCCTTTTTCTACCCCTCTGCAGCTACAGCAGCAGATGGAAAATGACTATTATAAATGGAACAAAAATGATATAAGAACAGGCACAGTGCAAGTGAAAACAGTCATTTCACGGTTAGATATTACATTTATTTTCAACGCAGAGCTTAATATTTTCCTTGGTATACTATAAACTTTGCAATTTTTTCCATTGCATTTAATCCGTTCTTGTGACATTTATGAAGGTGTTGAAACCATTTAGAAAAGGCCTGGCTGGCCGTGTGGCTCTGAGAGACTAATGGTTGCCCCTCCGCTGAGGTCCAACTCTAAACACAAAGCAGGAGGAAGCCTCTGTTCCTTCACACGTGCCCCACAAATCCTGCCCTTACATACGCAGAGGAAAATAAACACTGTTACCCCCCCTGCTCTGTCTCCTCTGTTCTGTCTGCTCTGTCTCTCCTCTGCTCTGTCTGCTCTGTCTCTCCTCTGTCTCTCCTCTGCTCGGTCCTCCTCTGCTCTGTCTGCTCTGTCTGCTCTGTCTCTCCTCTGCTCTGTCTCTCCTCTGCTCTGTCTCTCCTCTGCTCTGTCTCACCTCTGCTCTGTCTCTCCTCTCCTCTGTCTCTCCTCTCCTCTGTCTGTCCTCTGCTCTGTCTCTCCTCTGCTCTGTCTCCTCTGCTCTGTCTGCTCTGTCTCTCCTCTGTCTCTCCTCCCCTCTGTCTCACCTCTGTTCTGTCTCTCCTCCCCTCTGTCTCACCTCTGCTCTGTCTCACCTCTGCTCTGTCTCTCCTCTCCTCTGTCTCTCCTCTGTCTCTCCTCTGCTCTGTCTCTCCTCTGCTCTGTCTGCTCTGTCTCTCCTCTGCTCTGTCTCTCCTCTGCTCTGTCTCTCCTCTGCTCTGTCTCTCCTCTGCTCTGTCTCTCCTCTGCTCTGTCTCTCCTCTGCTCTGTCTCTCCTCTGCTCTGTCTCACCTCTGCTCTGTCTCTCCTCTCCTCTGTCTGTCCTCTGCTCTGTCTCTCCTCTGCTCTGTCTCCTCTGCTCTGTCTGCTCTGTCTCTCCTCTGTCTCTCCTCCCCTCTGTCTCACCTCTGTTCTGTCTCTCCTCCCCTCTGTCTCACCTCTGCTCTGTCTCACCTCTGCTCTGTCTCTCCTCCCCTCTGTCTCTCCTCTGCTCTGTCTCCCCTCTGCTCTGTCTCCCCTCTGCTCTAAGTCCTACAGTATGAGGGTGTATAAACATGAGGCTATGTGGATCAGTGCACGCCGAGACAGGATATGAGAGTGATTCCCCCCTCACCTCTCCCATCTGAACCTGCGTCACACAGACGGTGAAAAGTGGCTCCTTTCCAAACCGGGCCGTGCAGGGGTCAGCTCTGCTCTGAGCTTTTCAAAACAGAACCCCCTTCCCGCTGTGTTTATGGACTCTGATAACCTAACGTACACACAGCGACTAGCGGCATGTGCAAAATCGCTGCACTTACAAGTAAACCGGTGGCAATTGCAATGTGCGCATGGTCATGGGATGCATCGGTCACACACGCGGCCTATACACACAAACACGTCCACCATGTTCCACCTGGTAGCAGCAGAGCCGTATCCAGTGTGACTGATGCAGAGCAGGAAGGTAAACAACAAGGGAATTCAAACAAATTGGGGTGGAGGTTACACTAGGACCCTGAGGCGCCAAAGGGCCTTGCAGAGACAGAGAGGAGGGGGCGGAGAGAGAGAAGGGGGGGGGGGGGGGGGGGGGGGGGGCGGGTTGAGGGGTGTCAATCATCTTTCACAAAACTACTTTTTCTCAGGCAATTGGTCCTCATCATAATTAGAATATTTATCAAATACATATAAGAGATAGACTTTTTGAAAGCGGGTTTACTTACAAGGTGGTGCTTGATCAAATAAAACCATCCAATTAAAAATGAATTAATGAAACGAGCTAAAAGAATGAGGCAGAGAATAGAAGTTGAAAAAAAAAAGACGATAAAAGATGTTACAGGTTCTGGAAGTGTCAACTTCACTGAAACTTTAGACTGTGTGGAAACACCGGAAGAGTGTTGCCTCAGTCTCAGGATCTGGGGCTGCACACCGGGCTCATGTGGGGATTAGAATGTCCGTGATATAGCTTGGAGGCACCTCCTAGCTGTGCTTTAAGACTGATCTGTAAATATCTTCAAACCAATTCTAAACACAGAGATGATGCCAGAGTCGCCGTGGAGCCATTTTGTCCGTTAGCAGCAGTTCAAACCCTCCAGTCAAGCCCACTGATGCAGGGAGCAGAGGAGGGATCGAACAGGGATTGAAGGAGAGACGCGGGATAGAGAGGAAGTAGAGGTGTGGTGGGGAGCAAGCCTGGACGGACGGAGAGGTGTTTCATAAGCCCCGTCTAGGGTTGCCAGATCCTGTATCTTGGGTTGCCAGGTCCCAGCTGTTGGGGGTTTAGAAGGCTGATTCAAAGGCTGGCTTTACATTTCTTTTTTAAGGTAAAATGAAGACCAGGAACATATTTATCATCAGTCTGTCGGACTGTTCACTCTCACTTAGGTCGCACTTACCTCTGTTGTCTATGTGCTGCTTACCCACTTAAAATGTGTGAGAGAAAGGGATTTAGATAAAGTGGCTTTAAGAGGGGGAGGGAGGGAGAGCGATTGAGAGAGATTGAGGAAGAATGAGAAACACAGCCAGAGCAGCGTGGTCCATCAAAAAGATGTTCCAGGTGCTTCACTCCACCGTGTCAGAGACTGTCCACTTCACTTACACCTGTCCCTCACACAACCTCACCACCACCATATTACTAAATGACTATCTAACAGCCCCACTCAGGCTCATTACTGCAAACTGCAAATTGGCGCAGTCGAGATCAAAACCCTGGATCACATCAGACCGTTTTGGAGCAGAAATATATAGGGCACTCCATCCAGGGGGGAAAAAACTCATTTTCACTGGGCTGATTGCTACTCATAAATGTCATCCAGTTGGTTTGGTGCGATGGAGAAGAGAGGAGGAGAGCAAACAGGGGGGAGAGGTGGGATTGAGAGAAAATCCAAGCGTAAAGAAGAATCAGAGCAGAGGTGGGGGCAGTGCTAATCTTAGCATGCCATCTAGTGGGGAAAGGTGGTACTAGCCAAAAGGGAACAGGTGGGAGGAGGGGGGGACCCTGCTGCTGACAGCCTGAAACTGGGGATCACGCATGTCAAAATGACAAACGCCGTCAGACGACAAACAGTAAGTGGAGTGCCCGTTAAGAAGATGCTACACTATGTACTTCCATAGATCTAATAGTTAACTCACTGAATGTTCATCTGATCAATGCCCAGACGACATGAACAGCCGGGACTCGCGACCCAAAGTACTCCTTCTAAAACTCCTAAATATAGTCTTATTCATGTTCATTGTTGTCTTATTCATGTTCATTGTTGTCTTATTCACGTTCATTGTTGTCTTATTCATGTTCATTGTGAGTCTTCTTTTTATCCCGATTCCCGAGGCGAATCAAGTCCTTTTTCAGCATTTATTCACCACAATCTGAATGTGATTGATTTCATGCTCTACCCAGCCGGAACCCAGAAGCTGCCTGCTCAGCAGACGACGTGGCACTTTCTTAAGGAAAGGCTGGACCACAGCAAAGATTAATGTGGTGCAGAGGCAAAACGCCTTTAATGGCTATTAGTTTAGAGGGCAGTATTTTGAAGCAAATCTCCGGCTTTGTTGAGGAGGTGTACTCTGTAAAAATCCGCCATAGTTGTTGAAAAGCTGAGCTGAGCACTGGCACAGGGACACACGCGTCTGGATGTGGGGTTGATGCCACAATGTGAACTGGGTCACCTTTAAGTCCGTTACACCTTCATTCTACTCTGCCAGTCCAGTCCAGCCTCCCTATCCTGGGGGCACAGTGGCGCAGTGGTAGCGCTGTCGTAGTCTCTTAAAACAGACTGTATCATCTACATCCGGCGAATGCAGCTATATACAGTCTGTACGTTACACCCCCAGAACATGCACAAGGAAGTTGGGAAAAAAAACCTTCAGACTGGAAGGAAGTTCTACGGAATCCGACCAATCACGACACGCGAATGCGGCATATTGGATTCTGATTGGACTAATAAGCGGAAGACCCCGCCTTTCTGCCGGCATATTGGATTCTGATTGGACTAATGAGCGGAAGACCCGCCTTTCTGCTTCCCATTCCGGTTGGTGCATGATTCTCCCCCACAAAGTACAGACGGTTATGACGGAAGCATTTGAAAATTGCGGAAGCCAACTCGTCTGTTCTAAGAGACTAGCGCTGTCGCCTCACAGCAAGAAGGTCCTGGGTTTCGATTCCCGTCTGGGTCGCTGTTGGCACTGTCTGGGGGTATGTCTCCTCCTCACGCCTTCGCCTAGTGCCCGGGTGGGCTATCTCATGAAAAGGGCCTTTCTGTGTGGTAGTTTGCATGTTCTCCCCGTGCTCACCTGAAGAAGTCTGTCCCGGGCACTGCGAGGAGGAAAGCTGCCCACCTTTCCCTGGCCCGCCTCATAGAGGAAGGACGAGCCAGGACGGGAGAAAGGCGGAGATCAAATGTCATGGCACCATGGAGACACTGCATGAAATAGGCCACGCCCATCACGGGGAAAAAGCTCCGTTCATTTCCACACACCAGCGTCATTTTTCCTTGAATTAAACATAGCTAAAAGCTGTTGTGTGGTGGGGCTGCGCAGACAACAAATGTAAAGAATCGCCAGTTAAAGTTTTGTTGTACTCCTGAGCAAAACAAGGAAGCCATTGAGAATTGGCGAGAAGACAAATGTGGATCTAGCTGTCAAAGAAGTAAGTCAGAGTGTTCATCTTCCGAATATACGATTTGCGCAACACGCAACCATGCACGCGACATAGGAGAACGCCAGGATTGGAGGGGGGGGGGGGTTTCCGTTTTCCCCCCGTCTTGGGCGTGGCTTCTGAATGACGACGCGTTACGCAGCGTCTCTATTGTAGCACGTTTGTGTGTGTTGTGGCGCCATAACATGTGTGTGTGCATCTTGCAAAAAATAAAGAGGGGTTTGTCCGTCCGGTTCTTCTTCTTCTTCTTCTTCTTCTCCTTCTATCCTCTCTCATCCTGCACCAGTGTGATATCAGGGCGCATCAGAGATGCCTTGTCAAGGCTGTCTAATGAATATACAGCACAGAGAGGACCCCAATTAGTGGGCCAGCGAGGGGAGGGGGGGGGGCAGGCGCAAGGGGAGGGGGGGGCAGGCGCAGCGACGCCCCACATAAACAAACTTATGTTGACAGGGTCGCCTGGCCCAGAGAGGGGAGACGGGCGGATAGCGGGCAGAGGGCGGGGGAGAAAATGAATTACCTTCCCGACACACGTCAAAGCCAATCGCCGGGCGCGGACGATCCCGCCCGGGCCGTTCCCTTTGCCGTTCTTCTCGCACCCCCCCGCCGACGTCGCGTTTCATCTGCGTGGCGTTAGTATGTTAGTATGCACACGGGTCCGCGCGCCGCCAGCATCCAAATCCTATTCATTTATTCAGAGCCCCTCGGAGAAATCACAGCGTCTCGTTGTCCTCTTCCCCCCCCTAGCTGTCCAGATGGAATTTGCCGTGAATAACATCGGTTTAGCGAGGCAGAAAATAAGTACAGGCGAGCGAGCGAGGCACAGCGGTGGTGGGACTACATTACCCAGCCTCGCCCACCACCTCCCCCCCACCAAAAAAAAAGCACGCAAAGACAAGTGTCACCTTCATATAGCTCTTCACCATCTCTCTCTCATCTTCTTTTCTGGGTTCTATTTGAAAGTTTGCAGGCCAGGGGGACACGTTCAAACTCAGAGATCTATGCGGGCTATAACAGCTTTTGGACTAGAATGATTGTGTATTATCATATTATCGTATTATCATGCACTGCAGGTGCAATTAAACGGAAGATCATGAATCAAAAGAGGCGGAGCGGCCGTTTCATTACAAAGAGGTGAAGCGCCCCATCAAGGGAGCGCGGCCCACTGCTCATTCATCCTCCTTTTGTTTTGCATTTATAACGCCGCTAATTGCATTAATTAATCAGATCCAGTTCCAATAGGAGGGAGCTGGTCTCGCACAACTAATTGAATGAGATGAAAGTGTGTGTGTGTGTGTGTGTGTGTGTGGGGGGAGGGGGGTGGGGGGTGTGGGGGGGGGGGGGTGTACATCAATATTTCCAACCTCTATAGAGCCCAAGAGAAATTAAAATGCCTTCAATCAGAATAGTGGAAAGCCTCAATATATTCCTCTAGCCTATCAAAAGAATTTTCCACACCAGTCAAGAAATTGTCTTCAGTTATCAACTCGTGAAATTGACTTAGACAGAAAACGTGCTTCTAAACCCTTCAGACTTTACCTCCTGTACGAAGGCAGGCAGCATAGTGTGATTTTTTTTTTGGACAGGTGTTATACATGGTTTATTGATTTGTTTGTGATGGCTCTTAATAGAAGATGACAGAGAGAAACACACAGAGCGAGGAGAGGAGAGGAGAGGAGAGGAGAGGAGAGGAGAGGAGAGGAGAGGAGAGGAGAGGAGAGGAGAGGAGAGGAGAGAGGAGAAAATGAGTCCTACCTCTCTGAGGACTGTGCTCCCGTATCCTCGGTACAAGCCTCTGACACCCTGCGCACACAAAAGACAACAGCTGTAAACGACGTGTGCTTGTAGGTTAGCTTATAGGTCGCTAACATTTAGCTCGATTTGGAAAAAATACATGATACATGTACATGATCTCAGACCATAACACACAAAACTATATACCGGTATATATATATTTTTTAAGTTTCTCACAATAACCACTGGAAAATTCAAGTGTTTTCTTTTTATTTGTTTTTGTATCATCCTGTGAGAACATTCCAGCTATATGGGACTGTGACTGTAGTTAGTAAAGCTATACCTCTTCTCGGAGTGTAGCCAGCAGTATCTGGTAGGTGCTGCAGGAAGGAGAAGCCTGAGTTCTCTGTTTCACCACCTCCGTGGGCACCCGGATCAGACACGCCACCTACAGGACGGAAAGAGCATGGGCAGCCTTTGACATGCCGTGTAAAAGAAAACCCAAAACACCAGGGCAGACACTGACAGTCATGCACATATACATTTGTGCCAACACACAATGCATACACACACCTTCACATGATTACAGACCCACATACAAAGACAAACATGTAGGGCCCTTTAAAATACCACTACAGTGGATTTGAAACGCCTCAAGACTTTTTTTTCATATCATAACCGCTCGTTCTTTTCACTCTGCACCGTAGACCGCCAGACAAACAATGTACAAATATCCTGAAAATAATATTTAAAAGTAGCGGTATGACTCAAAACCCATAAAAGAAACCTAAAAAGGGACAGTAGATTCTATACATAATGCTAGATTGCCCCTTGTTTGTACACAGAAAGTGGCAGGCAAACATGACGAGACATGGCCTGAGGAGAGCAACGGCAGCAGGCTAATGAGCTAACGAATGCTTGAGTCAGTGTAGCAGTGGGCTAATTAACAAAGAGGTATGACAAGACGCTCACACACACCGGACGGACATGACACCTGAGCAACAGGTACAAAGGTCGCAGTGCTCTCAGGTTAACTGTGCATCTGTGTCTACTACAGCACACATGCACTTCCATCATAGAGCCCGATACACACACCTGTGTAACCCCGCTCCCAGGTACGCGTTCCAGCCCAACCTCCATATGTCAACACAAACACATGGACGGCCAACAGCGATTCAAGACGGACATGAATATTTATGCTTCATAAGTCCCATCGCCCTAAAGGCAGGCAGGCAGGCAGGCAGGCAGAGCTGCCCACTTGGCGACTGGATTAGCTATTTATCCTGCACTGGAGCGGAAATAGCGGCTAACGGCGAGCAATCTTACGGAGCGAGTAGTGAGCTGCCCCCCCTGCTGCCACTCCCCTCAGTCATACAGATGCCAGTCTGCCGGTACCACCATCACCACGGAGAGAGAGAGAGAGAGAGAGAGAGAGAGACAGAGAGAGAGAGAGAGAGAGAGAGAGATAGAGAGAGACACAGAGAGAGAGAGACAGAGAGAGAGATAGAGAGAGAGAGACAGAGAGAGAGAGAGACAGAGAGAGAGAGAGACAGAGTGAGAGAGAGTGAGAGAGAGAGACAGAGAGAGATAGAGACAGAGACAGAGAGAGAGAGAGAGAGAGAGAGACAGAGAGAGAGATCACTGTAATAAAGATGAAATGCACCCCTTGTCTGTTTCACCCTCTCCTCATTCAAATATCCAGACTGATTTAGCATGTGGTTCCTCCCAGAGTTGGCAGAGAAGATGGGCCCCAGACAATATCTCCCTCTTTTCAAAAGTTCAAAGATTTAGGGCTGTTTTCAAACTTTGCTGTCTGTCTCTGTGATGGCGGGGTAGGTTACCCTGACAGCTACCGGAGGGTTGTCTCCTCCGTCGACTCAACGCCAAGGTTCAGCTCACACAACCTGAATGAAGAGCAGCCTGAACGTACACAAAGGAGGGGAAAGGACAAGTCAACGGTGCAGCAAGTTCATTCAAATCCCAAACTGAAGGGTTGATCCATGGTGACGAGGCTGTAGGGTCAAAACCTAGTGACCACGTGAACCTGTGTGTGGCCTAAACTCTTCTTACAAGGCATCTCATCAAAAAGCCTATTAACATTTTAGAATTCAGTCAGTTGCATTCAAGTGGCACTCTTTGGCGCGAGTGTTTCACATAAATATCTGACTCTTTTCCAGTGGACAATGAGCAAATAAATAAACATCATTCTCTCGTCATCACCTAGATTATAACATCTAAGAACAAAGAACCCAAATGAGTGTCTATAAGAGAATATGCAATTCTTGGCATTTCAGGTGCATGCATACATACAGTACGGCCATTTTCAAGCACAGGTTCTCTATGTAAACCGTGGTGCAACAGTACCACCAAGTGGCCGAAATGGTACCTGCATGGCATCCTCGCGATAATAACGCTGGCAGGACCCATCTCAGAGATCTCATTTGCTCTCTCTCTCCCTTTGGCCGAGTTACCATTTATAATACATTGTACATCGTGTTTCCCCCCCCCAACCCAATTCTCCAAAGGAGCAGAATAAGGCCGCTAAACGGAAAGAAAGTGGCTATGACAAGTAATTACTGCTGTAATGGGATGTGGGGGCCTGGAGTTGAGATGGCCTCTCCTCTCCTGTCAGCGCAAGACGAGAGAGGGCAGAACGAGCCGGAGATTATAGACCAAATAAATTAGGGACATTGTTTATTTGGAAGTAATTTGCGCGCCTCGGGGGGGGGGTGGGCAAAATGATGCTGAGCGGATAGGAGATAACGCCGCTCTGCTCCGGGGCTATTTCACATCTCTGAAGCCGGTGGGTAAATGGGGGGAAATGATGGTGCTGGTGATGAATCAGGGGCGATGTAAGCTAGGCTAGACTCCACTGAATTAATAGGGCGTTATAGCAGCGCGTGGTGTCAGGGAGTCTCGAGGCAGCGTGTCTTTTAAGCACGAGGAGGAGGAGTGAAGAGGGACAGGTTTACGCCTGGCCTCTTCACTTCATTCACCTACTCCGTCTTGCCCTTCAGATGTAAACGTTCTGGAATCAGAGGTTTGGCTTACTTCAATTAATATGATTTAAGCCTTAACCCATTGATACCTGATGCAGCATTTGCGTGTATATCTCTCATTTGTGTGCGTATCCCTTTAAGACCGCGAACCGCGTTAACGCGGTTCGCGGTCTTAAAGGGATACACACACAAATGCTGCATCAGGTATCAATGGGTTAAATCATGGGTCCGGAATGGAATCAACGTCTGTGGTTGGACATGTGTGAGATCAAATGGTGCAGCACAGAGTTTGAAAAGTGTGTGAATGTTAAGGTGAGATGTGCTCATTATTATATGAAAGTATATATTATTATGTGTATGTATTTAACGTGAATGATTATGGGTCTGATGGTTCCATTTTTCACATCACCTTCGTTCTCAGCACTGGCTCGTAAAGCCTATTACAACAAACTCATTTGGCGGTCTTTTAAATTCCCGCTGGCATCCATCTTTGTTTACAAGCTATTTGGCATGGTGGAGCGGCGTTAAATACGAGGCTACCTGGCCTGTGATTGGAGCCTGTGAGCTTCCCTCGGCCCCGTCTCTGTATGAATCCAAACGACACAGCGTATTTATTTTCACGTTCCAGCACCAGTAGCCGCCAAACAACAAGGTAAGACACCGGACGGCGCTCAATCGTGGCCGTGGGGAAACCGCGGTACGGAGTGGGAAATGAACACAGACCAGATCGATATGGCCAGCAAATCAATCCGTAGATTGAGACGTTCCCGTTCGCTCCCTCTGTCCTCTCCTCCCTCGCTGCAGCATCCTTCTCCTCCTGTCCATGGCCATCAGGACACAGGGGTCCACCATCAAGCAGGTCCAGGATTAGCATTTGGCAGCACAGAGAGGCAACAGGTGAGAAGGATAACACACGGGCGAGAACAACAGTTACAGTGTGTGGGCCTTTCTCCAGACGCCCCGTAAAAGGCTCAGCTAATTGGCTCATTTGGCATTCAAAGATGACTGGCATTGGACCACCATGACAGAGAACCTGCACCAACGCACTTAAATCATCGCTGCAGTCACACATATGGAGACGCCACAGGAAGGAGGAATGAGAAAAATCTCCAATTTTGTGGAAAGCACAACGGAGCATAAATGTGCAAGTGCAACCATGTTCCTCTGTGTAAATACTAGGCTACAATGTCAGCTCGCCAATAAACCGTTGAGTTGATCAGGTGATCGAGCTCAACGCTTCCATCTTTTTTAATATAATACATCAAAAGAAGAATAACGTTTCGGTCATCAAGACCTTCATCAGATTCATTTTACAGGGAAGAAGGAGGGACCCAGTTAAATATGCTGGCAAACAAATGCGTGGACCAATTGGGTCGCAGCATTGTGTCCTGACATCATAATTGATGATAATTACCAGATGGAGAATGGCAGGTATAAGCCAGAAGACTGAAAATATATGAGAAAATACTATAATACAATATATACAGGTGACCTGTATATATTGTATTATAGATAAGCCAGGGTGTATGGCCTATTATACAGGGTGTATGGTGTATTTTCTCATATATTTTCAGTCTTCTGGCTTACACCTGCCATTCTCCATCTGGTAATTATCATCAATTATGATGTCAGGACACAATGCTGCGACCCAATTGGTCCACGCATTTGTTTGCCAGCCTATTTAACTGGGTCCCTCCTTCTTCCCTGTAAAATGAGTCTGATGAAGGTCTTGATGACCGAAACGTTATTCTTCTTTTGACTTATTAAACTTTTATTTGCATTTGGAGACAGTGTGCGGGAGTTCCTTCTTTCTCACTGTGTCGGGTTTTGCCCTTCTCCGACGCACCTGTCGCGTAGGTGTGCGAAAGCCTTTCCTCTCTTAATATAATACATAAAACATCTCTATTTGATCATGGCACCATCACAAGAACTCCATATACATGCTGAGATCCTGTTACATCTAGTGCTTAAATCTTCCATGACGGCTGTTCTGCTTTCCAATGAAAGTCAAACCCCATCGGAAAAAGCAAACAAACAAACAAAAAACATCCAAATTGAAATTCTCCTATGTCATTGTCAACACAACAATAGCTGCATCTACCACAACATCTCCATCACTCCATCTGAATGGCAGCATCACATGTTGAAGCCTCGTGCTGGAGTCCAGCGCCTTGAGATAACCAAGGAAGAGAGTGGAGCGAGGGGACAAGAAAGGAAGTAAGGAAGGAGAGACAGAGACAGAGACAGGATGAGACGAGGACACTGGTGCGTCTCCCACTTCCAAACAACAGCCAATAAATCACAGAGCGCGGCGCTGCTTGAAGGCCATGCATGGATTCTTTCTCTGCGCCAATTTAAGCGTCTGCCAGACAGCTTCTCCCCCCCCCCCAAACCTCCCCCTCTCTCTCTCTCTCCCCTCGTCCCCCTCTCTCTCTCCCCCCTCGTCCCCTCTGTCCCCCTATCTTGTCATGTCACACTGTATTTTCCAGTACATCCTCCCGCCGAGGTGTGTGCGTGCGTGCGTGTGCTGCTGGGGGGGTTTAGAGATGCGATAGAAGGAGCCCACCGCCTGGCCTTGACAAATGAGCTTTCAGGGCAGGCGTCGGGCGAACGGGAATGAAGATAAATCTGATCTAATGTCTGGATAACAGCCTGCTCGAGCCTGACAGACGCCATCAGCGTACACATTCTTTATAGGAGAGAGGAGCGTCGCACGCCCACGCCACGGCCGCGCTCACTCACACACACGCACCGGGAGGCGTGCTGCGGCTGGCGGAGGGATTTCTCTCATCGTCTAGTTCCTCCTTCTCCGTGTTACGTCCCTGTTCCTGCTTCCTCTCCAGCTCTTTGACAAACAGCACTTGGCTGATACATCTGATGATACACTCTTATGTCAGTGTTATTATATACATGAGTTCCAAATGACATTTCAAGAGGACTACATTATTCCGGTAAATTTCAACTTCTACGATCACTATTGATATCTACGATCTAAATGTAAATGAAGCAACTTATTTCAGTTTTTCCTGTAGGTGATGATTCTCGCAAATATTTCACATACAGTATGAATGAATGAATGAATGAATGAAAATGTTATTTTGAACGTTAAAAAAAGGAAACATACATGTATATACACATATATACATAATAAAATAAAATAAAAAATAAAAACATAAAATAACGACGATTATACAGCCAATTGCTGTTATTTGTGCTTAACGATTGTAACCTCTATATGATGAACATCTCTTAGACAGACTGAAAGCTTATGTATAAAGAGATTTAAGTGTGCAGAAGTGATCTTTTTCCTTCTATAATTTCCCTTCTTATACGTTACAAGTGCAGAATAACACCTGAGCTACAACCCTCTTTGATTTGATAATAATAGGCTGACTAAAGTCTGCGTCTTGTATCTTAGTGCCAAGTTCAGGGCGCTCGGGGAGAGGATTAGTGAAGTATTAAGCTTCAGACAGCTTTTGTTGTGGAGGTTGCAGAGTGGGCACCGTTGGTACTCCTGGGGAAAGGCGCAGGATGTGTGTGTGCTTGTGCGGGCGCGCGCATGACATGTGTGTGTGGGTGTTGGGACCAAACGACAAGTTGCTTCTCCACTTGGGAAGGTTCCTGCGTCAGAGCGTGCCCGCAGCAGCCAGCTGCTCCCAGCGAGAGAGAGACAGGAGGAGAGAGAGAGCTGAAGAGAAAGAAAATGGAAACAAGACGTGACCCTGTCTTACGCTGCCAGACTAGAACAAAAACGATGTCGCGTGGAAAATTAAGCCCAATGCTAATGAAAACCTGGAGTTTTCATGTATGTTGGTGTAAATCTCATTTGTATTCATACACTGCAGGTACGAGGGACGAAGATGGGCAGAAAATACCTGTCAGATTTTGTGTGTGTGTGTGTGTGTGTGTGTGTGTGTGTGTGCGTGCGTGCGTGCGTGCGTGCGTGCGTGTGCCTGGACTTGTCTCGTGCATCATTTTCATCTGTGCATATATTACTGCATAACCAGCATCATGAGCCCTGAACTGCATAGACTTCATAGCGCTTTATAAGAGAACTGTACCTGCTACCTGCTAACGGCTGCCACATCTTTACATTCTACACTGAAATAGTAGGAAGTATAAAAGTCCACCTGTCAGTCACTGGGCAGAGCCCCGCACAGCTCAAGTTTAAACCATCTCATAGGTTTTTGAAAAGGATGAACTATGACATGTCGTGAATGATGTGAGATTCCTGTCAGCGCACACTGTGCGGACGACACGCGGAGAAAACGGCGAGAAAACGTGCCTCTCGGTTTGTGTCTTCGGCGCTAATCGCACGTTATTAGTGAGGGTAGGAAAGCGAGTCATGTAGGGAGCGATTGCATCACGGCGTGTGGACATTTAGGCCTTGCATCCGACTCGGGGGGCAGTCCTGGGGTAACGCCTTTCATGGCTAAGCCCGCAGATTACGGGCTTTGAACGAGACCTAAACCCGCGAGCCCAGGATGCAGTGGGATACCGCCCCTGCTCTGCTCCCCGCTCAGCCCCCACGAGGAGGAGGAGGAGGAGGAGCTCTACCTTTGATGTGCTCAAATCCCCGACAGCGGGGGAAAGGGTTAAAGGTAGCCTCGACCTCAGCCTCACCTCGCTCTCTCGCGCTCGTCGAGAATGTGCCGTGAAAAGTTGGAGAAGGTTTAGTAGAGTGTCGGGTGTGACGCTACTTTATGCAATGACTGACTGCCACACTAATTGTGACAATTTGATGACCCAAATACAAAGTAAACTTGGGGCGTCAGTCGTCAGATCAAAATGCAAGCCTTATTTAATGTATGCCAATCTGATCTGAAACTCGGCGGCGGCTCACATTTTCAAAAGTCTGAGACACCAAAACGCAGCAATAATACTCAAACACACTGAGGTGAAAACCCCACCCATGTGGAAAAAAAGACCATTTCATAAACGTGCAAAACCCATGGAAATTGCATGCATCCCAAAGTCATGAATACTGAAAACCGAGTATTTTGCAGGAAGCCAAGGGTGGTTTAGCAGGGGGCATCCCTCTTACCGTGCCCCCATCCCCCTCCCCCCGTTCATGCCAATGTGACTACCCAGAGCCCCCATAGGGCTCACATTCCCTGGTTCACTGCCAGTGATTGGGAGAGGACCGGCTGAGGAAATTGCATCGCTCCTCATCGGTTTCAAGCCCCGACTCCCCAGAGAGGACGGGCAGAGTCTGGGGGCCTGAGCTGGGAAAGCGGAGAAGTCAACAGGCAGTAATGAGAGCTTATTTACCCAGCTGGTGGAGGAAATGCTGGGACAGTACTGAGGAAGGCCCCCTAAACTCACCCAGCTGGACCCGAGGGCCCTCTGCCAAAACCACATTCTCAAGCACCACCCCCCACCCCCCCCCCCCACAAACACACACCACCTCCCCCTCCCTCCTCCACTGCCCCCTTCAATATTTGTCTGTGAAATTTGCGGGGGTAATTATATTGACAGCCATGCTGGCGTTGGGAACGGGGAATGGTGGGAAAGAAAGAATAGGAACATGATGGAAGAGGGAAATAACGATGAATGCATATAAAAGAAATGACCTTGTAAGAATAAAATGATTAAGTCAACACAAACAAACTTGACTTGAAAGTCTGCCGGTGGCAGAGTGAAAAAGACTGCAAATAGGACGGGGCAATATACCGATATGATATCGATATCGTGCTATGAGACGAGATATCGTCTTAGATTTTGGAAGGAATGAATGAATGGGTTTTTTATTAGGGGTGGGACAAAATATCGAAATATGGATATATCGTGATACTTCCTCTTGCGATACATTATCGATACACTGGCACCTGTATCGTGTCGTATTTTCCTGGTTTTAAAGGCTGCAGCACAGTAAAGTGATGTAATTTTCTGAACTTACCAGACTGTTCTAGCTCTAGCTGTTCTGTTATTTGCCTTTACCCACTTAGTCATTATAACCACATTACTGGTGATTATCAAAAATGTCATTGTGTAAACATCTTGTGAAAGCACCAATATTGTCGCAATATCAATATTGAGGTATTTGGTCAAAAATATTGTGATTTTGATTAATTTGATTTCGACCATATCGCCCAGCCCTACCGCAAAAACCACAGGAGACAAGGGAAAAGCAGCCAGACGGAGGGACAGGAAGACGTGAGACTCACGATCTCTCCCAGCGAGGCGGCCACCATGTGAGTGACGGGTGCCACGTGAGGTGCTGCCAGCAGGGGGACGGCGCCGAGCAGTGACTTTGTGCAGTCGTAGGTGACAAAGAAAGCAGCAGCTGAAACCAAGCAGAACCACAGCCGTTTAAGGCCCATTAGTCAACCTGCATACAGCAATTAATATCCCTCAGTACCACTGACAGGGGAGCAGAGGTGTGTACGCACTATGTGTGTGTGTGTGTGTGTGTGTGTGTGTGTGTGTGTGTGTGTGCTCGCGCGCGTGTGCGTGTGTGTGTGCATGCATGTGTGTGTGTGTGTGTGTGCTCGCACGCGCGTGTGCGTGTGTGTGCATGTGTGTGTGTGTGTGTGTGTCACAGACAGTTACAGTACGTGTGCCCCAGACAGAAAGACTCCTCCCAAACAGAGTCATGCTGCAGCAAGTGTTGAATTCATTAGCAAGCTGCGGCAAACAGGCTCAATGCTGTTGGAACAGAGAACATTTTGACTGTGACATTCAAGCTCACTCTCCCTCTCGTTCTCTCTCCGATATGCTCACACAAATATGGACATTTGTTCTGTGAAAGAAGCCAACAAGAGCTCAGTTCCTAAGACGGTATCATATTGACTCATACCAGTAAATATTGACTGCATGCATGGTCTATTGATTCGCAAATACAGATACTGTACTTATCAACAGATTGAAGCATAACTCTTTTGAGCAGCATTGTCAGACAGCAGTTTTGGTATAACAGCTACATTTTAACCCATCTTATTAATCCACCTAGAATAAAATTAGAAGTTTATTTTAAATTCACATTTCATATTTCATTTTATTCCTGTATAATTAAATCAATTCCAGATCCAAATGTATGAACATGACCAAGTCTCCCCCAAGAGTCAAGACTAGAATCAAGAGCCAAGATTCTCTGGATGATCTCATCAAGATCCAAGATCCAAGCTCAGAGGAAACTGGATTTGGGGACAAAGTGTCAGCCCTTGGCTTGAGATCCCATGGGGCCTTGAGATACCATGATGGGGCCTTGAGATACCATGATGGGGCCTTGAGATACCATGATGGGGCCTTGAGAACATGGGGCCTTGAGATACCATGGGGCCTTGAGATGCCATGGGGCCTTGAGATACCATGGGGCCTTGAGATACCATGGGGCCTTGAGATACCATGGGGCCTTGAGATACCATGATGGGGCCTTGAGATACCATGATGGGGCCTTGAGATACCATGATGGGGCCTTGAGATACCATGATGGGGCCTTGAGATACCATGGGGATACTGGCTCAGTTTGGAGTCTGTAAGTGATTGCACCAAACAATACTGTGAAATAAATCTCATTTGGTGGGAAATCTGATACATGCAACCCACAGTCATAGTCGCACAAACCCAGTCAGTTTGAAATTAATTAGAATGAATTGTGACAGTCAAAAAAGAGACAGAGAAAAAGGATATTAATGTTTCAAACTCCATCTGGGTGCAAGTCAATTTGTGGACAGACTTTGCAAACAATGTAGCCCCAGGTTTCTCCACAGAAAAAAGAGCCTTGGTTCTCTGGTATTTTGCTTTGGGAGAGAGAGTTGCTCTTGTTCACAAGTAATGTCTGAGCTGCTGGAGGAGAACACAGGGACATGAATCCAGCTGTCACATTGAGCGCCTTACCGTTGGGGAAGGAGCCGACGGCGGCTGATGGGACCCCGGCGTAGATGCCCCTGAAGCCCCCGGCCTTGTAGAAGCCCTGCTGGCTCTGCAGCCTGGTCTTAATGGTGTCCAGGGGGAAGAGGGTGAGGTCCACACACATCCCCGCACAGCCTCCCCCCTGGGACATGTAGGTAGACACGACAGTGACTGAGGCACTTCACAAGTCATGAACAACATACCTCGGTGTAGAAATAGATACACTTTATGTAGCCACCACCAGTATATCATAGAAGAACACCACAAACCTTTTAATTAAAATATTAAACGAGTTTTATAGCACTCACATATTTTTCCACGACTCAACTCTGAGTCCTGTGCCTTTCCTGGCTAACTTCCATTCTATCTCTAAAGCCTAAGCCATGTGTCTATGATAGCTCATTGTCAATATTAGCAGAAGTATGTTATGGCTTAATACACTTTTATAACTCCAGCTCTTGGCGTCATTCAATTTGGTTTATATATTATATAGCGGATGAGGGATGGTGAAATTCCATTCTACAACAGACACATTCTAGGTTTATTAGTATATGATTAATGACACATAAATTAACATTAACTTTCATTAACCACATCATACACCGTTTGGCATTTTTTGTTATTTTGTCTTTTCTTCTTTTTGACTTCAAATTCCTCTTCTAATCTTTACATATTGTGGCAATAAAAGTGATTCTGACTCTGATAGGACATTAAGCCCCAACTTCAGATGTGGAATATGCCAACAACATGTAATTGGATGTTTAGCCAGCCGCCTATTGGTCATTGAAGCTTGTCTCTGGTGTGCTCAATTTACAGGTACACCTGTTAGCTGTACAGTTACAGAGCAAAACAGCGATTTGTTTTAGGGCTTCAACATGCAACACGCGAACAAAAACATATCAATGACTTATATACAGAAATAACCTAGCGTTAGCACTCGTAAACCCGAGAAGGTGGTCGTTAAGTAGTAGTTAGTGACCATTGGTCGGTTGTGACTATTACAAGATTATCTAGAGCAAATCGCCACTTTACCAGCAGTGACGCGATGAAGTCTCTTCTTTCCATGTTCCGTTTTCAAACCCTTGTCTTGTCAGCTGTGCTGCTCATGCATTTCCAATGTGGAGCATGTTTGACACTCCACTGAAATCAAAACATGCCTGTGAAGGACGCTGCCATCTTGGGAGAAACACTTCCGCATGACGTCGCGATGCGTATTGATCACGTGACCATGGCCGCCCTATCCAGCTCCAGCCGGGGCCAGTACAGAGCACACCCCCTAAGTACAGAACACGCCCATAGGCGAATTCCTCTATCCTGAGCACCTCAAACAACAGTCCAAAGCGCTCCTTCCCAAACAAGAAAAATGTTACATAATAAAAAAAGAAAGAAAAAAAAGTTTTACACAAGCTATTCCCAAAGCTATCTAGAAGCATAAATAGCACTAAAGGTGAGAGGAAAATGTATAGCCTATGCTTGATCTTATAGGGTGAGGTGAGGTGTTCCTTTTTTAAGATGAAACACAACTTTTACATTTCTCATATCATAATTATTAGGCATACATCTTTATTATTACACTATTACCCCTATTATGAGTATTATTATGAGTATTATCATGTTGTTACTAAGCTGTAAGGGTATGGTGGCGCAGTCGGTAGCGCTGTCGTCTCACAGCTAGAAGGTCCTGAGTTCGATTCTCGCCTGGGACGCTGTGGGCGCTGGAGTTGTGACCCCCCCATATCTTCAGTGTCTACTGCCCAGGTGGGCTATCTCGTTGAAAGGGCCTTTCTGTGTGGAGTTTGCATGTTCTCCCCGTACCCCCCAGGGGGTTCCTCCGTACATAACCCCCCACTAAAAACATGCAGAAGATCGTCATCTGACCAGTGACGACAACATCTGAAGTTGGTCCCCGGGCGCTGGAAAGAAAAAGCGACCACTGCTCCTGGCCTGCCCCCTGGAGGAAAGGACAAGCCTGGATGGGTCAAATGCAGAGGACATATTTCACCGGCCACCGTCAGCATGAGTGTGTGTTGTGGCCGCATGCATGTGTTGTAGTGTTTGTGTGACAATAAAGACGGGCTTCCGTCTGAAAGCGTGTCGTAATGTAAAGTGCTACCAGTAGTTCCTTGACAACCTATTTGGATACTACTTGTGTTTTTGCTAATGCCATATAGGCAGAAAATGTATGTAACCAAATTCATATTTTACTCATAGTGCCTTGCCTTGTTACACCACACACACACACACACACACACACACACACACACACACACACACAAGCCTATATATACCCTTCGTTTTATAGAGTTGTAAGCACTTGTATTGGCGCGTCCCACCTCTCCCTGGTGATGCTGTTGAGTGAGTGTGCTCAGGTGAGTGTGTTCTTTTCCCGTAGCACGCCGACGGGGTTATTTATGTGCTGCTGTCAGCCAGGCAGCGCCTCCTATTAGGGGAGAGCAGGGGAAGGGCCAACACCTCTTTATACAGCCCGGACCCAATGATGTCTGGGCTGAGTGCGCCCAGTTTGAAGCTCGCTTCGTGCCATCCATCTTGTTGAAGCGCGTCTCAGAGGGATCCCTATTGGACGTGAGCCCCAGCTGGGTCTGCATTGGGCTGCTGTCTCCGCTGTCCTGATCTGTATTATAGGCCCGAGGACAGCCAACAGCACCACTTTACTCCGGACTCGTGCTTCCATTGTCCTGATGTTGCTCTTCATCAGTTGACAACACACATTTCTCTCTTTGCAAGTGGATCGACTTGTAGCCTATATATGTTGTTGCCGCGTGGTCACCTTCAGTCATGTTGCGATACTGATTATGAACTGAATCGTGTTTAAATTTACTCTGTTGAACATATGTCAAGGTTATTTGTAATAATGAGTCTGACATAAGTAAGTGATCATGTCATTTATAGTGTTGGTAATTTTGCACTACCCCATCCCTAAGGGGGGACCTGGGTTTTTTGTCCCTCAGCTCAGTCAATATGGTGCATTAATTCTATACTATGTCATATGTTGCTATTGATTTTCGTGGTTGTGCTGTTGAGAATTTTGCCGTGTCCAGAGTCCTGTCTGTGCTATCATGTAAAGCCATCTATCACCCTGTCAGAACCTGCCCTGGGCTGTAGGGACTTCTCTTGCACGTGTTGTTTGTGTCCCAACATACAAAGTATGGAATGGACTTTGACCAAAGCCAATGCTGCAAAGAAATGCACAACGCATAGAAATAATCAAGATCGAATCACCTGTGATCAGTTTTTCCATTACCGAGGCACATGTGTGCTTATTTTGCAATCTGCACCAAAGAGGCTTGTGGAGGTTGTAGAGCGTCCCTGGGTTGCCCGGCGCCTGCAGTAAGCTAGTATTCCCTTTTGGCTGCTATACTCAGCTATTTATTTATTCTTGCGAAACAGCGGTCATGGACATTGTTTTGGAGTTCACCTTTTCAACGCTTTATGAGCTGCTTGTCAGCTTCACCTACACAGCCTTTCTGCAACACAATCCAGTCATCACAGTGTGCTGTGTGTGTTGATGAATGACCTTCACTCAATGACCCACACATGCCAAGTATGCAGCTTAGAGTTTGTGGTAGGCAGAAAAGCAAGCAGGCCTGAACCCAGAGGCGTTACTTCCATATAGATTTGGGATTCAAGATTCAAGATATAGGCCTATTATGCATAGCTGTCAGCTATCAAGCTAACTACCGCACTGTGCTAACGTTAGTTTCAGACTACTTCATTGTATATTGTGCGCTGAGATCAGCGCTTCCCAGCGTACTTCCAGCATTTAAAGGTCAGAAAAAGACGCTAGATGGACACGCGGCCTTAGCCCTATGTAAGGTCAATGAGAAGCACCCAGAGTCTATGTAAGGTCAACGAGAAGCACCCAGAGTCTGAGAGTGTTCAGTTAGCCCTATGTTAGTCTCAACGCCAGACCCATGAGAGTTCTTACCCTGATACACTACATTACTGCATGCTGCAGATCTCTCTCTGGGGCTGGGACACTTTCCCCCAGCCGGCTGGTTATGGGAGGGAACCGTTCACTTGGCCAGTAATATGCCAGTGATGGATTCAGTCCTCTCCAATCAGTAACGACTTTGCGATCAGGAGGCGCAGTCCATTTTTCGAACCGCTCTCTCATCGGTGATACAACCTGTCACTCATTCAATTTCAACCCCCCTTCAAAACCAGCAGTAGCTGTGAAGTGGCAAGTGGCACAGACTCATTCATGTAGTATGCGGAGCGCAGTGATTCAATGTAATATTTGAGTCTGGGGAGAGACTAGCCCATACATGGGCAAACTACGGATGCGGCACGCGGGCGCCACCTGTGTGGCCCGCGATGGAATTGCAAAAAAAAAAAAAAAAAAAAAAATTACACAGTGCACCTGAACGCAACATGCAAGATACCCGCTGAATAAGTGTCCAAATGTTCATGTCATTCTGGCCAATACTCCACTTCTGTTATAGCATTTCAGTCTGGAATATGGAATATCTTTCAATAATCTTTATGACTTACAAATATAAAAGGAATTTCCGCACACTTGAATCTGTACAGATTTCACATTTATTATGGTGAGCTTTCGGTCGGCAAGACCTTCATCAGAGCATACAGATCACAAATGACCTCAGGTCATTTGTGATCAGTCACTGCTCCACCCCCTCCGCCAATCTTGGGAGAGTTGTAGAATAGCACATGCTTCCTCTGATACATGCGCAGTTGCCAGCCTCTTATTTTCACCTGACAACGAGGGGTTTCGCCGATAGGACGAAGCACATGGGAGGATCACTATTCCCCCCAGTTCCCCTCCCCCCGAAAAGGCGCCCCGACTGTGCAGAGGAGCCACCAATGCAGCGACCAGCACACATACCCTTAAATCGGCTTCCCACGCGGAGACACGGGCCCCGTTCCAATACCCATACTTCCATACTATTTAGTAGGCAAAAAAAGATTTAGTATGTCCCAATACATAGTATGTCAGATGCAGTATGCCAAGAGTACCAGGATGTTGTACTACATCAGCTCCTATTTCGGAGTATGCATCGATGCATGCTGCTTCAGCCAAACTTCCCCACAATCCTTTGCGCAGCAGGAAGTTATGTCTTCTTCTTCTTCTAATGTTTTATGGCGGTTGGCAAACAACTTTTTGTGCATTACCGCCACCTACTGGAGTTACGTCGCACTGACTGAGCTGTGTGTTCATGAATGAGATAATTAACTTTAAGAAAGCCTTGAAATATGTTAAAACCAAACAAGCATGGTGTGTACCAAAACATGCATATCTTGATTCCTGTTTAGAGCTCTGACTTAATGTTTTTGCTTTATTTATTTTATTTTGTTTATTTGATTGTCTGTTCCAATTTTGTAAATGTTTAGTCTGAATTTTTTGTATAATGTACTGTTTGTTACTGCCAGACTTTGTTTATTGAATTAAAAAAAAAAAAAAAAAAAAAAAAAAAAACTCAAATGTGGCGCTGCGGACGTCGGCGGAAGTGAGCAAGAGGTCGGAGTTCAGGAAGCTCACGTGACGACAGATGTAGTGTGTCCCAATAGTATGCATTTTGCATGCATGCTGCACACTACAATCCATACTTTGTGAGGGCAGCGGCAGTACATACTACAAGAAAGAAGTACAAGTATGGGTATTGGAACGGGGCCACGGCCAATTATGCCTGTATGGACGCCTGATCAAGATGGAGGTAACACGGGGGCTTGAACCTGGGACCTTTGTGTTGATAGGCAGAGCATCTACCGCTGCACTACTCAGACACCCCCACTATCAGACTTCATCACAGCACAAATCCTGTCTGTTCTTTACTGAGCAGAATATAGCCAGCACACAAAAGTTGCATTTATCTTGAACTGTGAAGTTTCACACCTTCGTTGTGAAACGCCCTCAGCCTTCTTGTGGTTTTCAAGAGAATTAACTGAGGCCTACAAAAAGACTGTGGAACATTGTTACAGTAAAGACGTGTATTTTTCTCTTCCTGAGAAAGATATTAAAGTTGTTCATCTTGTAATAACTAAGTCTGTTTCTTGTTGCATTTGTTTCAGCTCTTTCTCTGCAGATACTTCAGAAGGCAGCAGCTAATATTTAAACAGATCTAACAGGAGAGATCATAGAACTCCTGTTTTAATTCTTGGCTTGAAGTTGAATTTAGAATGGATTTTAAAATGTTGATTGCTTTTAGTTGTAAGGAGTTTGGTTTATATGAGTAACATTGTATGTACACAAGAATAGTCTTATCTACAGTACCAGAATAGCTCTTATTAGATTGTTCAAAAGGTGATCAATCAAGCATTTGCTATCAGAGCCTCTAAAATGTGAAACAACCTATTAGAAAACATGTTAAGCCACAGCTGAGAACTCATTTTAGTTCACTTTTGGTTGTCATCGTACAAGTACGTGTGAGGGCTGCCTGTTCCTGTCAGCTTGCTGTAGTTAAGCTGATCTGCTCCTGATGAGAAGGTCAACCCGCCAGACCTCTACACTTCATTCACACCAACACACTTCAAATAGAGTCAAGCTGCAATGAGGAACTAACACTTCTTGTACTAAAGTGTCCTCATATCTGTGTTTTGCCACAGTAATTTGCACCACCGCGATCAATAGCCAAATAGACCCTTTTCCCAGCAGCTATTTTGACATGTCAAAGCAGGCTAAACATGTGTAACCAGTAACATTAATGAGGGCCCTGGCACTGGAATACCTAAATGGAATGGAACCGTCATTAATGTGTTGGCTACACCTGAGTTTGCCCTGCTTTAGAGTGCAACTCTGCACTCCTCTATAGTGTTATCAGACTCTCCACTTCTCTATAGAGCTATCAGTCTCTCCACTTCTCTATAGTGTTATCAGACTCTCCACTCCTCTATAGTGCTATCAGACTCTCCACTCCTCTATAGTGCTATCAGACTCTCCACTTCTCTATAGTGCTATCAGACTCTCCACTTCTCTATAGTGCTATCAGACTCTCCACTCCTCTATAGTGCTATCAGACTCTCCACTTCTCTATAGTGCTATCAGACTCTCCACTTCTCTATAGTGTTATCAGACTCTCCACTTCTCTATAGTGCTATCAGACTCTCCACTTCTCTATAGTGCTATCAGACTCTCCACTTCTCTATAGTGCTATCAGACTCTCCACTTCTCTATAGTGCTATCAGACTCTCCACTCCTCTATAGTGATATCAGTCTCTCCACTTCTCTATAGTGCTATCAGACTCTCCACTTCTCTATAGTGATATCAGACCACTTCTCTATAGTGATATCAGACTCTCCACTTCTCTATAGTGTTATCAGACTCTCCACTTCTCTATAGTGCTATCAGACTATCCACTCTATAGTGCTATCAGTCTCTCCACTCCTCTATAGTGCTATCAGACTCTCCACTTCTCTATAGTGTTATCAGACTCTCCACTTCTCTATAGTGTTATCAGACTCTCCACTTCTCTATAGTGCTATCAGACTATCCACTCTATAGTGATATCAGACTCTCCACTTCTCTATAGTGTTATCAGACTCTCCACTTCTCTATAGTGCTATCAGACTCTCCACTTCTCTATAGTGTTATCAGACTCTCCACTTCTCTATAGTGCTATCAGACTCTCCACTTCTCTATAGTGCTATCAGACTCTCCACTTCTCTATAGTGCTATCAGACTCTCCACTTCTCTATAGTGTTATCAGACTCTCCACTTCTCTATAGTGTTATCAGACTCTCCACTTCCATATAGTGATATCAGACCACTCCTCTATAGTGTTATCAGACTCTCCACTTCTCTATAGTGCTATCAGACTCTCCACTTCTCTAGTGATATCAGTCTCTCCACTTCTCTATAGTGCTATCAGACTCTCCACTTCTCTATAGTGATATCAGACCACTCCTCTATAGTGTTATCAGACTCTCCACTCCTCTATAGTGCTATCAGACTCTCCACTTCTCTATAGTGCTATCAGACTCTCCACTCCTCTATAGTGTTATCAGACTCTCCACTTCTCTATAGTGTTATCACTCTCCACTTCTCTATAGTGATATCAGACCACTCCTCTATAGTGTTATCAGACTCTCCACTCCTCTATAGTGCTATCAGACTCTCCACTTCTCTATAGTGCTATCAGACTCTCCACTTCTCTATAGTGCTATCAGACTCTCCACTTCTCTATAGTGCTATCAGACTCTCCACTTCTCTATAGTGTTATCAGACTCTCCACTTCTCTATAGTGATATCAGACTCTCCACTCCTCTATAGTGATATCAGACCACTCCTCTATAGTGTTATCAGACTCTCCACTTCTCTATAGTGCTATCAGACTCTCCACTTCTCTATAGTGCTATCAGACTCTCCACTTCTCTATAGTGTTATCAGACTCTCCACTTCTCTATAGTGTTATCAGACTCTCCACTTCTCTATAGTGATATCAGACCACTTCTCTATAGTGTTATCAGACTCTCCACTTCTCTATAGTGATATCAGACTCTCCACTTCTCTATAGTGATATCAGACCACTCCTCTATAGTGTTATCAGACTCTCCACTTCTCTATAGTGCTATCAGACTCTCCACTCCTCTATAGTGTTATCAGACTCTCAAGTCAAGTCAAGTCAAATTTATTTATATAGCACCTTTCATACACAAAGGCAATTCAAGGTGCTTTACAAAAAAATAATCGAAAAAACAAGCAGCAAAGCAATGCATATATAAAAACACAGCCGACAGTTTTAGTTAGAATATATACTCAAATTAACAAACATGATTATTATTACATGTAAAAATTAAAAATTACAGGCCGAATACAGGTTTATTCTGCCGGGCTGGAGAGAGGCAGTAGTTTAGTAGCAGTTAAAGGCAAGAGTAAACATAAAGGTCTTTAGCTTGGATTTAAAAATAGGCAGAGTAGGGGCAGATCTAATGTGTTCAGGGAGTTTGTTCCAGTTATGAGAGGCATAGTGGGAGAACGCGGCTTCACCATGCCTGAAGATCTCAGGGATCTGGATGGTTCATAGTGTAGAAGCATTTCAGAGATGTAGTGTGGGCCTGACCCGTTGAGAGATTTGTAAACTATTAGCAGAATTTTAAAGTTTATTCTAAGATTTACTGGCAGCCAATGCAGGGATTTGAGAACTGGTGTAATGTGTTCAGCTTTCTTGGTTCTTGTTAGAACTCTAGCAGCCGCATTCTGAATGAGCTGTAGTTGTTTAATAGCTTTTTTGGGAAGACCATTGAAAAGACTGTTGCAGTAGTCTAGCCTGCTAGAAATGAAAGCATGAATTAGTTTTTCAAGATCTTGTTTGGACATATAGCCTCTAATCCTTGCTATATTTTTTAGATGATAGAAGGCAGATTTTCTTATAAGCTTGATGTGGGAGTTGAAATTTAGATCAGAGTCAATAATAATGCCAAGATTTTTTACCTGGTCCTTTGGCTTCAAAGATAGGGATTCGAGGTGAGCAGTAACTTTGAGCCTATCTTCTTTTTTGCCAAAGACAATTATCTCTGTTTTGTCTTTATTAAGTTGGAGAAAATTCTGGCACATCCAATCATTAATTTGCGCAAGGCACTGACACAGTGTCTCTATGGGGGCATAGTCATCCGATGAGAGGGCTATGTAAAGTTGGGTGTCATCTGCATAGCTATGGTAAGCTATTTTGTTTTTTTGCATAATTAGGCCTAGAGAGAGCATATAAAGGTTAAATAGGACAGGACCTAAAATTGATCCTTGGGGTACCCCACATGTCATTTTGGTTTGGTCAGATGTGTAGTTGCCAATGGAGACAAAGTAGTTCCTGTCTTGCAGATAAGATCTGAACCACTCTAGGACCGTGCCGGAAAGCCCGACCCAGTTTTCCAGTCTGTCCAGTAGAATTTCGTGGTCAACCGTGTCAAAGGCAGCGCTGAGGTCTAGTAACACTAAGATTGAGATTTTACCTGAATCAGTGTTCATTCGGATGTCATTTATAACTCTGATAAGCGCAGTTTCGGTGCTATGATGGGGTCGGAAGCCTGATTGGAAGGGATCTAGGAGGTCATTGGAGGATAGAAAGGTATTGAGTTGTTGGTAGACAGTTTTTTCGAGTATTTTGCTAATAAAGGGAAGATTTGATATTGGTCTGTAGTTGCTGATTATAGAGGGGTCGAGGCTACGCTTCTTTAGCAGGGGCTTAACAACTGCAGTTTTTAGAGATTTTGGAAAAATGCCTGTAAGAAGAGAGGTATTAATTATCTTCAGTATGTCGGTCGCCAGGCAACTGTAGACATTTTTTAGAAAGCTTGTTGGCAGGGTGTCTAGGCAACACGATGAGGATTTAAGGCCTCGTATCGTTTCTTCTAGTTTCTTGTGGTCAATGACATTGAACTGAGTCATGTTAATTGAGCACCTTTTCTGTGGGTGTGGCGGAGCCACATTTGTTCTTGATGTGGAAATAGTTAGTCTGATTTAATTTTATCCCTAAAGAAGGTCGCAAATTCATTGCATTTGACATTGGATAGAAGATCAGGGGCAATTTGTGGGGGGGGGGGGTTTGTCAGCCTGTCAACAGTGGCAAAAAGAGTGCGAGCGTCATTGGTGTTTTTGCTGATAATGTCGGAGAAGAAGAATTTTCTGGAATTTTTTAGTTCCTGGTTGTAGGAGTGAAGACTATTTTTATAGATGTCATAATCGATGTGAAGTTTAGTTTTCCGCCATTTGCGCTCGGCTTTCCTACAATCTCTTTTTTTGTTATTTACAGAGGGAGCGTTTCTCCATGGTGCTTTTTTCTTACCGGAGATTAGTTTAGATCTAATGGGAGCTACAGCATCAATAGCCTTTAGGGTTTTAGAATTGAAGTTATCTAGGAGATCATTGACAGAGGCTGAGGAGAGGGAAGGGGCCAGCGAGAAAGCCTCCATGAACCGTGTGCTAGTGCTCTCGTTGATGTGTCTCCACTCCTCTATAGTGCTATCAGACTCTTCACTCCTCTATAGTGATATCAGACTCTCCACTCCTCTATAGTGCTATCAGACTCTCCACTTCTCTATAGTGCTATCAGACTCTCCACTCCTCTATAGTGTTATCAGACTCTCCACTCCTCTATAGTGCTATCAGACTTCATCACGGCACAAATCCTGTCTGTTCTTTACTGAGCAGAATCTAAACAATCAAAGGACATAAACGTTGCAATAATGTCAGTATTTGTGTTGAACTGTGAATCTTCAAACCTTATAATTAGTTGTGAGCTGTGAAACTCCCTCAGTTCTCTTGTGGTTTTGAGGGGGAACTAATGTACACGTCATTGCCACAAATACACTGTGGGAAGCTGGACTTGTTATGATGAATATGATTTGGTTAGCTTTACTGGCAGCAGCAGTTCGTAGGTAGTGGCTAAAATCCAGTTTTTAAGGCACTTTAACCTAAAATTGATCCTTGGGGTACCCCACATGTCATTTTGGTTTGGTCAGATGTGTAGTTGCCAATGGAGACAAAGTAGTTCCTGTCTTGCAGATAAGATCTGAACCACTCTAGGACCGTGCCGGAAAGCCCGACCCAGTTTTCCAGTCTGTCCAGTAGAATTTCGTGGTCAACCGTGTCAAAGGCAGCGCTGAGGTCTAGTAACACTAAGATTGAGATTTTACCTGAATCAGTGTTCATTCGGATGTCATTTATAACTCTGATAAGCGCAGTTTCGGTGCTATGATGGGGTCGGAAGCCTGATTGGAAGGGATCTAGGAGGTCATTGGAGGATAGAAAGGTATTGAGTTGTTGGTAGACAGTTTTTTCGAGTATTTTGCTAATAAAGGGAAGATTTGATATTGGTCTGTAGTTGCTGATTATAGAGGGGTCGAGGCTACGCTTCTTCTTCTTACCGGAGATTAGTTTAGATCTAATGGGAGCTACAGCATCAATAGCCTTTAGGGTTTTAGAATTGAAGTTATCTAGGAGATCATTGACAGAGGCTGAGGAGAGGGAAGGGGCCAGCGAGAAAGCCTCCATGAACCGTGTGCTAGTGCTCTCGTTGATGTGTCTCCACTCCTCTATAGTGCTATCAGACTCTCCACTCCTCTATAGTGTTATCAGACTCTCCACTCCTCTATAGTGCTATCAGACTTCATCACGGCACAAATCCTGTCTGTTCTTTACTGAGCAGAATCTAAACAATCAAAGGACATAAACGTTGCAATAATGTCAGTATTTGTGTTGAACTGTGAATCTTCAAACCTTATAATTAGTTGTGAGCTGTGAAACTCCCTCAGTTCTCTTGTGGTTTTGAGGGGGAACTAATGTACACGTCATTGCCACAAATACACTGTGGGAAGCTGGACTTGTTATGATGAATATGATTTGGTTAGCTTTACTGGCAGCAGCAGTTCGTAGGTAGTGGCTAAAATCCAGTTTTTAAGGCACTTTAGGCTTGCTTGTCATATTGGTGATCTACAGTAGGAATTGAAGCTGATTTTACTGCTACTAAAATTTTAATTTTAAAATGAAACTTTCTGTCGGTGAGATATTTTGCTGTCTGTCTCTGTTTCAACAGCTGCAATGTTTAGCATTAGCATGTTAGCTCTGAATCATCGTCCATCGAGTGCTGTGTGTCTGTCTGTCCCACTGATGACATCATCAGTTATGTCATAAATTCACAGTGATTATGTCATCAGTGATGTCATAAATTGTGACATCATCAGTGATGTCAGAGGCATTGTGACATCATCAGTGATGCACACACACACACACACACACACACATACACACACACAAGAGACAGTGATGATGTCATCAGTCTGAGGCTCATGAGAGAGACAGGATGCTCACGAGAGACACACAAGATACACAAGATATTTATTGTCACACGGATGTACAAGTACACACGGTGAAATGCTTGAGCTGAGTTATGTTCCGTTACAGTCATCATCATCATTGTCATCAACATCGTCATCATTGTCATTCACATTATCGACATTATCATCATTGTTTCCTGTCATGCTTAACTGGTACATTAACATCAGAACATTGTCATCGTTATTGTCATCTGTTCCGGTGCTTTTCGGGTCTGTGCCGTATATTGTGCCATATATTGCGGATGCCCATAAATAATCTTTATATGTTATGTTAATTAGTAGTTACAAGTCTTTGTCTATATATTGCGGTTGCCCATAAATAAATCTGTACATGTTATCTTAGCAGCTGGTCATAATGGTGGGGTAGATCTGCTTATTGTTTAGGAGTCTGGTGGCTTGGGGGATGAAGCTATTTCGTAGTCTGCTTGTCCGGGTTTTGGGGGTTCTGTATCTCCTACCAGATGGTAGCAGGGAGAACATGTTGTTGACTGCGTGGGTTGGGTCCTTGATTATTTTCCTGGTTCTCTTGAGGCAGAGCTGAGTGTAGAGGTCTGCCAGTTCCGGCAGCTCGCAGCCTGTTACATGCTGGGCCGCACGCCTCACTCTCCTCAGCGCTTTCATGTCTTTTATGGTGCAGTTTCCATACCGGGAGGTGAAGCAGCCGGTCAGTAGGCTTTCGATGGTGCCTCTGTAGAAGTCTTTTGGCCCAATTCCACCGCAGGTAGTAGCGCGGTCCCGCTCCGCTCGACTCGATAAATGGTCTCATTCCACCGGTAAAAACCGGCCCAGCCCGGTTTGATTTGGGGCTGAGTCGTGCTACTTTTCGTCCCTGCCTCGTCGGGGTTCTAATCTGCGAACCCGGGTTCATACGGTGACGTGAAAACATTGTAGACGACTGATTGGTCAGGCAGAATCGTGTTTACTCTGTCTATCCTACTGACTGTCAATGCAGCGCTGCATACCAGTTTAGTGGGGGCTTACCTTCTCTTCTGTTATGCTTTTCCATCAGTCTTTTGTGTTGCTGCCTTCGCCTCTGGTGAAATAAAATCGTGGCGGTGGTTTCAATTGTCCAAAAGTCCGCTGCTCTCAGGAAGCGCTTGTGTAGTTCAGTGCTGCGTCGGCTCCGCTAGGCCGCAGGCGCTTTGGTGAAGCCGCGGTCTTGCCTGGTGAGAGGCCACCGGGGTAGAGGCTTCACTCTAGCGCAACCCCCGTCCCTCGCGCCCGTCCCTCGCACAGCGCATGTGAGTTTTGACTAACAACAAAGTGATATCCATTCTCCTGGCCGATTGTCACACATGCCCATGTACACTGTAGGTCATTTAGAGGCACCAGTATTTCATAAACAGTTTAAAAGTTCTGTGTATGGATTTAATTGTAACGTTATATGTTATAGCCTACTTCGGAACATGGGCGGAGGGCAGATATGCGGTCGCTATGACGACCAGGTGTGGGCGGGGGCAGATGAACGGCGGTCGAAGCAGAACGTCCATCGGGTTGAAACAAGTAGAGCCGAGTGGTGACGGGCTGTGCAGGGCTGTAAAATGTGGTGGAAATTAGCCATTTGAGTATTGTGGGTCTCAGGCCGAACTTCTTTAGTCGTCTGAGACCGTGCAGCCGTTGTTGGGCCTTTTTGGCAACAGAGGTGGTGTGGCTGGACCATGTTAGGTCCTGGTGGATGTTGACACCCAGGTATTTAAAGCTGTCCAGTCTTTCCACCTCTGTGCCGTAGATGGTGACCGCACGGTGGGACCCCCCCCCCCCCCCTCCTGTAGTCTGTGATGATCTCCTTGGTCTTGGCCACATTCAGGGAGAGGTGGTTGTCCTGGCACCATTGTTCCAGGACAGCCAGTTCTTTCCTGTAGGCCGTCTCGTCGCCGTTGGAGATCAGCCCCACCACTGCTGTGTCGTCCGCAAACTTCACTGAGGGAGAGGGAGAGGGAGAGAGAGGAGAGGGAGAGGATTCAAGATTCAAGATTTTTATTGTCACTCTGTAGTACAAGTATCACGTGTGAAATTCTTGTGCTGTAGGCTCCGTTACAACATAGTGCAAAAAATAAAAGATATATAAATAAAAAACCAAGAGGCAACGAGCAATAGAGCAGTAAGACACGCCACAGACAGTGGCGTATTCACTGCCCATAGTGCAAATGGCATGAACATACTTTAAACATAATTAAACATAATTCTGTTAGGTGCAAATAGCGTATACCTAATTAAACATACTATTGAACATTAGTCATACGTGATGGTAGCAGCTGCAGTGCGGTACAGTACGGCTACTGCACTATTTGTATATGTTAAGGAGTCTCGTGGCCTGTGAGAAGAAACTGTCCCTCAAGCGATTTGTGCGTGCTCTTGGGACCCTGTATCTCCTCCCTGAGGGTAGCAGGGAGAACAGACTGTTGTGGGGGTGGTTTGTGTTTTTGATGATCTTCAGGGACCTCCTGAGGCACCGCTGGTTGTACAGATCTTGCAGTTCTGGCAGCTCACATCCTGTTACGTGCTGGGCCGCGCGCCTCACCCTTCTTAGTGCCCTGCGGTCCATGGTGGTGCAGTTCCCGTACCAGGTGGTGAAGCAGCCAGTCAGCAGGCTTTCAATGGTGCTTCTGTAGAAGGCCCTGAGGATTTTTGGCCTTAGCCCGAATTTCTTCAGGCGCCTGAGTCTGTGTAGTCGCTGTTGGGCCTTTTTGACAACAGTGGCGGTGTGGTTGGCCCATGTCAGGTCCTGGTGGATATTGACTCCCAGGTACTTGAAGCTGTCCACCCTTTCCACCACTGTGCCGTTGATGGTGATTGTGGGGTGTGTGCCCCCCCCCCCCCTTCTGTAGTCTACAATGATCTCCTTTGTCTTGGAGACGTTCAGGGAGAGGTGGTTGTCCTGGCACCATTGTTCCAGGGCCTCCACCTCCTTTCTGTAGGCTGTCTCGTCGCTCCTGGAGATCCGCCCCACGACTGCTGTATCGTCTACAAACTTCACGATGGTGTTCGAAGTTTGAGTCGCCACGCAGTCATGGGTGTAGAGGTTGTACCAGAAGGGGCTGGAGACACACCCCTGTGGCGCTCCTATGCTGATGGTCAGTGGGGAGGAGGTGAGGTTGCCCACTTTCACCACCTGGCGGCGGTCTGTTAGAAAGTCCAGGATCCAGTCACACATCGCTTTGCTTAGTCCCAGATCCTTGAGTTTGCTTACCAGCCTGGAGGGTACTATGGTGTTGAATGCTGAGCTGTAGTCAACGAACAGCATTCTCACATAGGTGTGTAGAGAGAGGAATTGAAGCTGATTCTAGTGTTGCGTTCATTCTAATTGTGACTTTATATTAGAATAGATGGCTCAAACAGACATTATTCTGTGGGTCAGATATTTTGTTATCTGTCTCTGTCAGCTGCGAGAAATTCAGAGAGATATAAAACCGATAAGATATACACTCACAGTGATTTCATATTCAATAAGCTATATAATTACATACACATAATTATTGATATCATATGAGTTATTACATAAATGCACGTATGCACAGACGCAATATACAGACACCATTGATCTACATACAGACAGTTATTGAGCAGGTTCACCCTCTGGCCTTCAGCACCACTGCATGTCAGTGACCTTGCTGACACAGAGACACTTGACAATTGTGACATCTTCACTGAATCTGTAAACTCTGTATTCCCAACACAATCTCACAGAAAATTGTATAATACCAACGTTTTGGACCAACGTTGCTATTTTACAATTTCGGCTCGAAAATTGTAAAATAGTAACGTTCTGAGATTTTAGGGTTAGGATTAGAGTAGGGGGAGGGGTTAGAAACAGAAAATCTCCGTAAAACACGCCCAAACCACGCCCATCGCTGTAGACACATACGTTACCATTTTACAATTTCTTAGCCGAAATTGTAAAATAGCAACGTTTGTCCACAAACGTTGCTATTTTACAATTTTTTGGGAGATCGTGGTATTCCATATCATGTACACATTGAGATGATCAGTCCTTCTCTATTGCTGTTTAAAGAAGTTTGTTATGGCTTAATACACTTTTATAAGACATCTTTCCTTCTCCATGGCTTCATTTCAATATTTGTTTATTTGGCTGAAATATTGTTATTAGGGGATGAGGGATGGTGAAATTCCATTCTACAACACACAGTAAATTCAACCAGACTGAAGGGGGGAGGGGCGGAGCAGAAATTGGGACTGCTAAGAGGAAGTGACATGTTTTACTCACAGGAAGTACATCTTTGTCTTTAAGAAGCATCAGTTCAGACCAAGCCCCCAGGAATAGCGCTGGGCTTTGAAGCCACATGCTGGCGAAGCTCTGTATTGCAAGTCACATGACGCCATGCAGCCCAGAAAGGAAAATTCCCATCCACTTGCATGGGGACTCCGGCAGCTGTTAAACCCAGGGGAATTTTTTCCGGGTGTACTCAAAGTATAAAACGACTCTTTTAATTATCAACTAATTTTTTATGGGGCATTTTTTTCTTCAGAAGCCACTAAGAGCCGTATACGGGGGTATTTTCTTCTTGTAATACAATCCATGGGTGGGAGGGGTGGGAGACCTCATGGAACACGTCATGGCACACATGCGCACTTCGCCTTGGGCTGCATTGTCAGGAAGTAAAACCAGGAAGAAAAAGCCCCCATGATGGCTTCATGCGCCAATGAGCAAGCTCCGTCCGAATGCATGGGTGGGCGTGGCTCGTCCCCTATCCAGTTCTTTTAATACATCCATGGTTCAGACACTTTGACAGTTGAGAGTGAGAGAACAAGATGGAAAGATAGATTTAAAGAGACTGAGAGAAAGAGCAGAATGGCTGAATTCAGACTGACTAAAATCACTTTGTGTTTGATACTCGTGTTTCATGGAACAGGTAAGGCTGCATTACAATTTACATTAAATAACAGGCTGCATTACAAAACTGAACTTACTAATATTACTACTCTAACTGGACTTTATTAAATAATCTTCATTTAACAATGATGCACATTTGCAAACTTGAAACTATCATAACATGCATTCTTACTTGGCCATGTGTAAAAGAAAGACTTTCTGCTAGTTTACTTTTTTTTTTTTCATAGAGTCATTAACACCCAGACTCCTACATTTTTTTTTATAGTAACATAACTTGCTGCACAGATATTCACACATATTCCACTCGGTGGGCGAGTGATGGACAGATAAGCTTAACTCGACCACAGTCCAATTCCATGAAGAGAGCTGCATTTTATAGGTCAATTGTACTTTGGAATAGTCTTCCAAATGAGATTCGCAACACCAGAGAAAAAGCCTGTTTTAAAAGGAAACTTCGACTTCATATACTTAACACTCAAAATATACAATAACACATTCTCTTACATAACAGCTTGATAGTGCTATTTTAATCTGTTGTATTCTTATTGTTGCTTTTTTTTAATGCAATACTAGAGTTTTGTAAAAATGATTTTTTTTTCCAAATTTTTATTAGTTCTTTGTAATACACTGATAACGTTTTATTATTGTATTACATGTATTTTAATGTCTTGGACCCCAGGAAGACTAGCTGACGTTACGGCGTCAGCTAATGGGGATCCGTTTAAATAAACAAATAAACAAATAACAGCCTCCTTTTCTGATTCAATTCAATGTTCATAATATTTCTCTCATTTTCTCCACAGCAGTAACTGGACAATCTTGGTCCTCCTTCTCTGTCAGAGATGGAGGTGAAGTCACTCTGCCTTTTGTAGGTTACCGTGTGTCACTCAGTCAGGATAAATGTGGCTGGAGCTTCGATCGAAAGCCTAAAGTAGAGCTGGTTTCCAATGGGCAGATTGCATCAAATGAGTTGGCCAAAGCTAGAGCAGCCAGACTGAGTGTTACAGCCGACTGTTCTCTGACTATAAAGAACATCAGACTTGAGGATGTTGGTCGCTACACCTGCCACCTGCCAGCACATTCAGATACTCACGTTTTTCTGTCTCTTGTACACAGTGAGTAACATTATACAGTATATACAATACAGTATAACCTATTCAGCTCAAACTACCTTCTTTGAATAATATACTAAAACATTATAATAATTCTGAGATAATTTTCCTGTTATAGGCTTGCTCTCACAATATCTCCATCTTCACAGTGACTGAACAGAAGGACACAGATAAACTGACATTGTCCTGCTCTGTGGTGGCATATGGAGGGTGGTGTACACAGACACTGGGGTGGCTGTATGACGGTGTGGGGTTGAGTGGAGCCATCGAAAACCTTCAGATATCAAAGCAGTCTGCCTGCAACACCACTGTGACCTTTCTGACTCCTCATCGTAGCAAAGAGAGATTCCAGTGTGAAGTAACTGATGGTGGAACAGTGCAGACGTTTAACTTCACCTCTCTGTCCTCAGGTGAGAAAGCTTTGAGAATATAAGGAAGTTAAGGAACTGTTTAAAATATCTGCATCTTGATATGAAAAATAACATTTATAATTTTTTATTTGATAGCTTCAAAGTGACCATACAAAATATCATTTTATTATTTCTTATTCATTTACTGGATATGATAAACATGAGCTCTCTCACCAGACCCTCCCTGGGGAAAAGGCAATCCTACCATGCCGTACCATCATGGCGTACCATGGGCAGAGAGGATGCCTCAAGAAGGCCTGTGCGCTGCACGTCATTCGGCTGCGCATGAGCCTGAAGGACCACAGGCCGGGCCGATCTTTACACAGATTTTCAGGAGGCTAATCCGTAGCGTTTGTGGATTTCTCCCTCACGAGAGAACCAGACTGGGGTGCTAAACCCATCCCGTACCGGGTGCCGTCTCTCCAACCAGGGCCGGACTGGGACCAAAAAGAGGCCCTGGCAGAAAGTCCAGACCAGCCCAGGGGAGGAGCCTGTCGCCGCCCGGAGGGCGGCGAATTTTTGGCCGCCCAAAGGACGGCAAAATTTTGGGGGGCGCACTTTGTGGGGGGTTGGAAGCCAGATTTAGAGAAATATCTCATTTTAAATTAATAGACTGAGCAGGTGTGTTGGAGCATGGAACTTATATTTTTCTCCAACAGGTGTAACCAAGGCTATTTTCCAAACTGCTCAGCCTCCTGGAAAGATCCATAATCACCAGACTAAGTACATTGTTACTGCCCAGGCCAGGCTCAATTCACAGTTCACACCACTGGCCATGGCCCGCCAACAACTGCAGGCATGAGGTACCGCACCATAACAAGGCAGCAATAATTGTCTCCAAGAACACTTCTACACAAACACATTAAATCACAGATAGCACAGCAGCCAAAAACACACGCCCACAGCATGGTACGGCGACCAGATTCACACACACATAGGACCTAGCAAACAAGGCCAGCAGCATCATTATGACCAAACCACAATAGAATAGAATAGAATAGAATAGAATAGAATAGAATAGAATAGATTTACAAGGGGGGAAAGCCCATTTCTGACATTAGTTTCCGTTTTGTTTCTCGTATTTATTTATTTTGACATGTTAACCCAGTTTTCAATTAGGCTACATCACCAGCAGCATTTGATTTAAAATACAAAATGACTACAGGTTATTTTCACCTTCTAAATTTAACACCTCCATTCATTCATTTACTGTAGCCTACCCAGATCTGATGTGCATAAACAAAGCAACATTACTTGTGCAAACAACATCACGACACCTACTTCTGCAAAGTTAGCTTCAGCTTGTGTAGTTCCTCCATGGTCCACGTCCTCCTCAGAAAATTCGCCATCATCATCACTGTCAGTCACTGTCAGGTGGTGGTGGGGGCGATAGTGGGGCCGGACTGCTGCTCGTCGTTCCCATGATGCTGCCCAGCATCGGCCACGACAGTGGGTGACTTCTGTGCCTCGGTGGAGTTGCCATCGGTCCTGCTAGTACTGCTGCTAGCAGCACAGGAGCTGACACCTGGGGCCTTAGTAGCAGCACTCTTTTCAGTGCACTGTGGCGCAAAAAACATCTTTATCTTGCAACATTTTTCTGCATTGGCTTCAAGGCCCTTACGTTTTTTGTCTCTTTTCTTTTCGGCGCCACCTTTTGCTTTGTTTATGTTCATCATGTTGAGATATAGACATATACTGTTCGTATTTGATCTATTCCCCCGCGGCTGCGTTGAGTGATGTAATTACATTGACATTTGACATGGAGGAGCCGGGAGGAGCACACGCTGCACGGAGCAGGCCAAGTACACTTTTGGAAAAGGGGGGGGCGGTGTCTCCGCCTCTCAGACCATGCAAGATCCATGATGACCACTTGACAGAACTCACCTGTCAACATGGGCCGGCCCATCTCTCTTTCCACTGTGTTTTGGGCTGACCTGACTGACAGCTATTTCGGCTGCATTGAGGGGGATCAATAAACGTGCGGTCAGACCGGCCCAGAGCGGCCCAAAATCACAGCGGCCCTTCTGGCATTTGCCAGAATTGCCAGATGGCCAGTCCGGGCCTGTCTCCAACCGTCAACTGTCTCTCCAGCTTGTCACCAAACTATACTTGGTTGTCACCTAGTCTATTCCTAAGTGTCACTGGTCAGGGGAGCCAGGATTCTACGTTCAAAATACATACTACAACATGCGCTGGGACGCGTCATCAGTGATGTTAGCTGGGGTCGTAACGTGTTTCGGGTCTGTCAACATCATACACCCTCGCCCAGTAGACCCAGCCGAGGCCGACCAAGACCCCGACCCGCGTCCCGGAAGCAGCCGCTCACGGACCAGCCTTCCCACTCTGTCTGCAACGTTGCCCGCGGAAGGAGTAACCATGAAATAAATTATTTTATTATTTCTTACGTATTTACTGGATATGATAAACGTGAGATGTTGACCGACCCTATAGGCTATACTTTGTTATATTTGTTATACTTTGTTGTTACTTTGTTATTTCATTTGCCCATGAAAGCAACAACAACAACAGCGACAGTGACAGTGACAAAAGAAACAGAGCCTACACCGAATTCTACACAAGGTACAGTCACTTTCCATCTTCTTCCACAGTCCTCTCTCTCTCGCTCTCTCTCTTTCTCTCTCTCTAACCATGCAACACATTACTTTATTATTTCTTACTTATTTACGGATAAATGTGAGCTCTTAACTGACCCTATATATTGTTGGGCTTTGTTATTTCATTTCACGGCTTACAACCAATTCAATCGTCACTTTCCATCTTGCATTACATATTTCCACAGCCCAGCCCCCCCGCTTCTCTCTCACTTTCTCTCCCTCTCTCTTTTCCTCTCCCTCTCTCTCTTTCTCTCCCTGTCTCTTTTCCTCTCCCTCTCTCTCCCTCTCTCTCTTTCTCTCCCTCTCTCTTTTCCTCTCCCTCTCTCTCCCTCTCTCCCTCTCTCTCCCTCTCTCTTTTCCTCTCCCTCTCTCTCTTTCTCTCCCTCTCTCTTTTCCTCTCTCTCTCCCTCTCTCTCTTTCTCTCCCTCTCTCTTTTCCTCTCCCTCTCTCTCCCTCTCTCCCTCTCTCTCCCTCTCTCTTTTCCTCTCCCTCTCTCTCCCTCTCTCTCTTTCTCTCCCTCTCTCTCTTTGTGTATCTGGGTGACTAGTGACTAGTTAGGGTGAGAAAGAAATCAAGCATGTGATGGTTTTTCGTATGAAAAAATATATATCATTGTTAACATGATGTGACCAAAGTATTTTCATTTACTTAAAATGATGAACATTATTTTATTCATCCTATTTATTTACAGTACTATAAGGTATGATAACCAGGAGCTCTTACTGATCTCAAGTATTATTGGGTTTTGAGCTATTGATAATATATAAGAACAGTTGTATCTGATTAAACAAGTCTCTTTAACTGTCTTTGCTGTACTGACAATCTGACATATTTTTCTCCACCATGTCCCACACCTTACACAGACTGCTCTGTTGTCTTTAACTGTCTTTACTGACATGTTTTTCTCCACCATGTCCCACAGCTGACACAGACTGCTCTGTTGTCTTTAACTGTCTTTATTGACATGTTTTTCTCCACCATGTTCCACAGCTGACACAGACTGCCCTGTTGTCTTTAACTGTCTTTACTGACATGTTTTTCTCCACCATGTCCCACAGCTGACACAGACTGCTCTGTTGTCTTTAACTGTCTTTACTGACATGTTTTTCTCCACCATGTTCCACAGCTGACACAGACTGCTCTGTTGTCTTTAACTGTCTTTACTGACATGTTTTTCTCCACCATGTTCCACAGCTGACACAGACTGCTCTGTTGTCTTTAACTGTCTTTACTGACATGTTTTTCTCCACCATGTTCCACAGCTGACACAGACTGCTCTGTTGTCTTTAACTGTCTTTACTGACATGTTTTTCTCCACCATGTCCCACAGCTGACACAGACTGCTCTGTTGTCTTTAACTGTCTTTACTGACATGTTTTTCTCCACCATGTCCCACAGCTGACACAGACTGCTCTGTAGTCTTTAACTGTCTTTACTGACATGTTTTTCTCCACCATGTCCCACAGCTGACACAGACTGCTCTGTTGTCTTTAACTATTTCTTACGTATTTACTGGATATGATAAACGTGAGATGTTGACCGACCCTATAGCCTATACTTTGTTATATTTGTTATACTTTGTTGTTACTTTGTTATTTCATTTGCCCATGAAAGCAACAACAACAACAACAACAACAACAACAACAACAGCGACAGTGACAAAAGAAACAAAGCCTACACCGAATTCTACACAAGGTACAGTTACTTTCCATCTTCTTCCACAGTCCTCTCTCTCTCTCTCTCTCTCTCTCTCTCTCTCGCTCTCTCTCTTTCTCTCTCTCTAACCATGCAACACATTACTTTATTATTTCTTACTTATTTACGGATAAATGTGAGCTCTTAACTGACCCTATATATTGTTGGGCTTTGTTATTTCATTTCACGGCTTACAACCAATTCAATCGTCACTTTCCATCTTGCATTACATATTTCCACAGCCCAGCCCCCCCGCTTCTCTCTCACTTTCTCTCCCTCTCTCTTTTCCTCTCCCTCTCTCTCTTTCTCTCCCTGTCTCTTTTCCTCTCCCTCTCTCTCTTTCTCTCCCTGTCTCTTTTCCTCTCCCTCTCTCTCCCTCTCTCTCTTTCTCTCCCTGTCTCTTTTCCTCTCCCTCTCTCTCTTTCTCTCCCTGTCTCTTTTCCTCTCCCTCTCTCTCCCTCTCTCACTTTCTCTCCCTCTCTCTTTTCCTCTCCCTCTCTCTCTTTCTCTCCCTGTCTCTTTTCCTCTCCCTCTCTCTCTTTCTCTCCCTGTCTCTTTTCCTCTCCCTCTCTCTCTTTCTCTCCCTGTCTCTTTTCCTCTCCCTCTCTCTCCCTCTCTCTCTTTCTCTCCCTGTCTCTTTTCCTCTGCCTCTCTCTCTTTCTCTCCCTGTCTCTTTTCCTCTCCCTCTCTCTCCCTCTCTCTCTTTCTCTCCCTCTCTCTCTTTGTGTATCTGGGTGACTAGTGACTAGTTAGGGTGAGAAAGAAATAAAGCATGTGATGTTTTTTTGTATGAAAAAATATATATCATTGTTAACATGATGTGACCAAAGTATTTTAATTTACTTAAAATGATGAACATTATTTTATTCATCCTATTTATTTACTATAAGGTATGATAACCAGGAGCTCTTACTGATCTCAAGTATTATTGGGTTTTGAGCTATTGATAATATATAAGAACAGTTTTATCTGATTAAACAAGTCTCTTTAACTGTCTTTGCTGTACTGACAATCTGACATATTTTTCTCCACCATGTCCCACACCTTACACAGACTGCTCTGTTGTCTTTAACTGTCTTTACTGACATGTTTTTCTCCACCATGTCCCACAGCTGACACAGACTGCTCTGTTGTCTTTAACTGTCTTTACTGACATGTTTTTCTCCACCATGTTCCACAGCTGACACAGACTGCTCTGTTGTCTTTAACTGTCTTTATTGACAGGTTTTTCTCCACCATGTTCCACAGCTGACACAGACTGCTCTGTTGTCTTTAACTGTCTTTATTGACAGGTTTTTCTCCACCATTCTATTCTATTCTATTCCATTCTAAATGTATTGTCCTATACAGGAAATCTGTCTTGCACTAATATACTGTAAGAACATCATATGACACAATAACAACACATACTGCAACTCATCAACACAACAAATTCCAAATGTGATCTTTTACATATTGTGAAACACATGTGCAACCCTCTCCTCATTCACTGACAGGAGTTTGAATCGATTTTAGTAGCATACTGTAGGTCACTGCTGCTGCTGCTGCTGACAAAATGTGTTTAACTTCTTCTAGGTGGGGCACTGCAATGGTGGCCCATCTTAGTGGGTTTAGCTGCACTGATAATAATAGTTGTTGGCCTCGTGGTGTGCTGGAAGAGAGCTAGAGGTGAGAGCATTTCTTGTGTAAAATGTGGTCACATTGATGAAGCCAGACTGTGTCTGCAGAAGATAAACTCTCCTCTCACTTTTGCTTTTTTCAGGGAACCAAACAGCAGTGCAGGACGACACTGTGAGTTTAAAACTGAAGGATACAATGTTTATGCAGTCAGGACTTTACACAGCTGTAGCAAAACAGCTGTGTGAGATCTGTCTATTACCATAACTGCAGAAGAGTATAAGATATAAGCTGAAACTTTATTGATCTTTATGAAAATTAAATTGATGCTCATGAAAAAGATAAATAACAAAAAGTGAAACAAATGTGTAAAAAAACAAGAAACAAGAAAAATAACAGGATGAAAACAATAAAACCGGAAAATAAACAGTTGGGTTATAGCATAATGCTGCTGACGGTTTCAACACGTTTAGCAGAGTATGGGTGGGAAGTTAATGACTTCATGGATTCACTTAGCTACAGTTGTTATACTTCTAGATTGTTACTTATAGAACTCAATAGTCACGTGACTTTCCGTGATGTTTCCTGGTCCGGGAGTGAGTTCCCCATTCATTTTCTCCATAGGCTTTTGGAAAAATCCATATATAACGAGTTTTAAGGCTGGAACAAAGCTAACCCATGACCTACTGAATGGTGAGTCACCATAAAACATTTCAGTTGGAGCAAAAACTAAAAATATAAACGGGGGAACAAATTGAAAATTTGATTTTTTTTTTCGCCCGTTGTTATTTTTTGGAGTATTTTTCTAAGTGTCTATGGAGAAAATGAATGGGGAATTCTCTTTCGTGGGCAAGAGACATCACATGACTGTTCAGCTCTGTAGCCTACCTGGTCTAAAGACTGGCTCAGTAGGCTAAATCCTTGCTATCTTCGCAAAAGGCTTGGGTGTGCCGTTTACGCATGTGAGGCAGAGGCACTAATATAACACGTTCACTCATATACATCACAATAAATAAATAAATGGATAAACACACACACACAGGCCCGCGCGCACACGCACACACCCCAAGATCAATCATTTATTTTGCGGTGGGCGATGTCCATGGTGCTGAAGTGAGAAATGGACACACAGGGGACACCTGTAAGGGATTTAGGGACCGTTTCAAAATATGTTTTTAGAATAAATGTGGCCATTTGAACTGTCCAAGCCTCTAAGACTTAGACATGTATGCACACAGAGCACTGAGATCTCCGTGGTGCTGTTGTCTCTGTGGGCAGGTGGAGAGGTTTCAATATCTAATGAGTGCTATTCATAATGTTTTTGGCGATGGTGCTCTATGCACAGATCTCCCATTAAAATATAACCCAGTTGTCATCATATTCCGCTATTTATGTATTTATTTGTTATTTTTATATATTTTTGGCAGATTCCCACTTATGAGAATGTTCCAGCCTCCAGATCCGAGCCAGACTCCACCTACCAGAGCCTCAGTCCAGCCACCATGGATCAGAACCAAACATACTCTACTCTGCAGCCAGACTCCACCTACCTGAGCCTCCATCCAGCCACCATGGATCAGAACCAAACATACTCTACTCTGCAGCCAGACTCCACCTACCTGAGCGTCCATCCAGCCACCATGGATCAGAACCAAACATACTCTACTCTGCAGCCAGACTCCACCTACCAGAGCCTCAGTCCAGCCACCATGGATCAGGACCAAACATACTCTACACTCAGACAGAATAGATTGTAGGGGAGTGCTGAGATGGTGGAGTTTGTAGTTGTCCCTATATTTGATGAAACAACAAAATTCTTTGAATTTGTATAAAATGCTCTGCTCTTATTTCGTGTTGAAACAGGATGTTGGGTTGGGTCATAACGTGGGGTGGAATCACTCAGAAGTGTAAACCAATGGGAGATCAGTTACGTAAACAACTCCTGTTTTCGTTGCCTTGAATTGCTTGAAGTTTAATTTAGACTTGATTTTAAGAATTTTAAGATTGTACATATTGCTTTTGAAGTAAGTAGCTTAGCCTCAGTGTATGTTATGTATACAGCACAACATGTACATATTAAAGGAGGGATGCATCGATATGAAAGTTTTGGCCGATACAATGACCGAATATTTACCTATCTTGATATGATCTGTATAAAACCAAGTTTCTATGACAATTATTTTTTTACATACTGAAAAACACATATAAACACTGTGCATTTGAAAAACGAATGTCTTTCTTTATTTCCAAAACATTTGGAAAAGCCCATAAATCATTTACTTATTTACTTACTGCATTGTTTCCTCTCAATATGAAAGTTTTGTCCAATACCTATAACCCATATTAACATTGCTGTTATTTTGCTCATTAGACCGATCCCAAAATATAAAAAAAGATTACTAACATCGTCCGATGATTGCCGATATATTGTGCATCGCTAAAGAAAGGTTTTAGGTTTAAAAGACAGAAAGAAAAGCTCTTAAACTGTCCCAGAGACTAGCTTACAGATAATGATCATACATTTGCATTCAGACACTTTGAAACAACCTGAGAAAATGAGAACACTTTACAGGTACAGTAGCCTACTGTTAACTTGTTTGTTGGGAGTCCAAAATGTTTTCCTGAATTTTCTAACACATGCTTGAATGATCTGTGGGCCTTAATGGAGTCAGTAAGGTCTACCCTTTGTTAGCTGATTATTACTGTTCATTAAAATTATCTGCAAATAAAAAAAGTGTAATACTCAGTCACACACTGTGTCATCATAATTCATCCATGTACTAATATTGCTGTGGCCTTTACAGTGGTGTTTGAAGTTTATTGTTGATTGTCTTTTGCTTTTAATATGTCCAGCAATTATCTTGCTCAAGTTAGAAAAAAGAATGTAAACTAAAATGAGCACATCTTCATCTCAGTTCACACCAACACATTTCTTGCACATCTCTCTCAGCAAAAAGAAAAGTGTAAAGCTGCAATGAGGAACTAACATTTCAATTCTGGTTAGTGTGGGCATGGGCTGGTATGGGATTTTGATGGTATGATAACCTAAAAATAATAATAACAAAAACGCACCATGATGTGTTATTGTAAAAAGATAAACAAATAAATAATGTAATTGAACAAAATATATTTTATTTTTAAATAACATAGTTATTCATAATGATTCTGTCAGTCAGACAGTCCGTAGGCCCCTGAGATGTTTCTTGGCCAGGCTTGCAGCAGCAGCAGTCCGGGTCCGGCTTTATGGCTTGCCTAGTCTTATTTCTTTTTCTTCTTTTTTATCAAGTTTTTTTGTTTTGTTTTGTTCTGACCTCCCCGACTCCCTGTTTTTCGCCAATTCCCCCTGTTGTCCCAGTCACTGCTCCACCCCCTCTGCCAATCTGGGGAGAGTTGTAGAATAGCACATGCTTTCTCTGATACATGTGCAGTTGCCAGCCTCTTATTTTCACCTGACAACGAGGAGTTTCGCTGATAGGACGAAGCACATGGGAGGATCACTCTATTCCCCCCAGTTCCCCTCCCCCCAAAATGGCACCCGAATGTGCAGAGGAGGCACCAATGCAGCAACCAGCAGACATACCCTTAAATCGGCTTCCCACGCGGAGACACGGCCAATTATGCCTGTATGGACGCCTGATCAAGATGGAGGTAACACGGGGGCTTGAACCTGGGCCCCTTGTGTTGATAGGCAGAGCATCTACCGCTGCACTACTCAGACACCCCCACTATCAGACTTCATCACAGCACAAATCCTGTCTGTTCTTTACTGAGCAGAATCTAGCCAGGACACAAAAGTTGCATTTATCTTGAACTGTGAAGTTTCACACCTTCGTTGTGAAACGCCCTCAGTCTTCTTGTGGTTTTCAAGAGTATTAACTGAGGCCGACAAAAAGACTGTGGAACATTGTTACAGTAAAGACGTGTATTTTTCTCTTCCTGAGAAAGATATTAAAGCTGTTCATCTTGTAGGTCAAACCACCAGACCTCTACACTTCATTCACACCAACACACTTCAAATAGAGTCAAGCTGCAATGAGGAACTAACACTTCTTGTACTAAAGTGTCCTCATATCTGTGTTTTGCCACAGTAATTTGCTCCACCGCGATCAATAACCAAATAGACCCTTTTCCCAGCAGCTATTTTGACATGTCAAAGCAGGCTAAACATGTGTAACCAGTAACATTAATGAGGGCCCTGGCACTGGAATACCTAAATGGAATGGAACTGTCATTAATGTGTTGGCTACACCTGAGTTTGCCCTGCTTTAGAGTGCAACTCTGCACTCCTCTATAGTGCTATCAGACTCTCCACTCCTCTATAGTGCTATCAGACTCTCCACTTCTCTATAGAGCTATCAGACTCTCCACTCCTCTAGTGCTATCAGACTCTCCACTTCTCTATAGCAGAGGTTCTCAAATGTTTTTCAGCCAAGGACCCCTAAAAACAAACTGATCAGAAAAATGACCACTTGCACAGGCATTAGCATGATAATAACTATCTAAAATGATACAACCCACCTATGGAAAAAATGGGTGACGATACCATGCACCGGGCTATGCCAGGTTTCGACCTGGCCTTGTTTTACTTTCAATTGTAATTGTATGTGCTTTTGTTCATGATATTATTTTACCTTCAATTGTAATTGTATGTGCTTTTGTTTATAATGGTTATTAATGTAACTAACTATGGTTCTCTGAAATAGAAAACTAATAGACAACTGAGACTATTGATATTCTGTTGTACAACTGACATTAGAACTGAGAAAAGTGAACTACAGGTCGTATTACAATACTAAGCTAGTTTATTTATTCTGATAATTGAACTGAACCAAATAGTAATTCTTATAAATCTGTGGCCTTGTCTATAGGTCAGGTTTTGGTTATAGGACAAGAATCCAGATCTTCCAGTCGACTGGTGGCGAGCCAGACCCACGAAAGAACCTGAAAGAACGTTCACACACAAATTCCTATACAACTGGTGCGGTAAGAGACACCACTATCCACACACACATTCCCTTGGATGGACACTGCTCGGGACGATTCCACACTAACACACAAACACTTACCTTGGGCCCAAAGTTTTTTGTGTGTGCACACCTTTTATTATTTTAGTTTGTTATTTTTCATATAATGTATTTGAACAGTTGTTTGGTATTAATAATATCAATTTTCTAACTTCATTCTGGTGTTGATACATCAGTACTGATTAGGGCTGTCAAACGATTAATTTTATTAATCGCGATTAATCTTCCGATTAACTATAGTTAATCGCGATTAATCGCATCTTTGTATCGCATGTTTAAAATGCCATTATTTTGCATTTCAAAGCATTTTTAATTAGATATTAATCATTCTTACCAGTGTGTCGTGATTGGGAATCAAATTAATGCAAATAAATGTACTTTGCGATCTTGAATTTTAGATTGATTTTCAATTCAATAGAAGTGGAATGTAGACAGGAGGTAACAATGTCTACAAAATATATCTAGAACCGATACTTCCGGCGGCGGCGCTGTGGAGCAGTCGAAACCCAAAATGACACAGCCGAAGAAGGCTGTGTCTGAGCTAAAAACTTTGGCACTTCCATGTGAATAATGGCTCGGTATTGGAAACTGTGTATTGATAACGTGTATATCGCGTGAAGCCATTGGAGCCGACCTCCCAGTGGTTAGAGGACCCGCTTATCCGAGACTCTGAAGGAAGAATGAGTGATGTGTCTCGCGCTAGCTAGCTGGCTGCTAGCTGGCCGCTAGCTACTTTTAGGTGATCGCTCGCCACAAACTCGATGTACTTCGGTGATATTTTAATTCCGTTTTACACAAGGTGCAAACTACGGCTCTCGACTTGTCCACTGTGCCATTTGGGGAGTTTTTTAAAGTAAAACGAGCCATTTAGAAGCGTATTGCTGTTGTTCTCTTCCATGCCTGCACAAGCAGGAGACAGGAAACCGAACGGCTTGACTACAAGTACGGGTGCGACGAAGGGACAAAATAGCGGCATGCGATTAAAAAAGAAAAAACGCGTTATGGTCGGCCCTTAATTGCATCGCGATTAGCGCGGTAACGCTGACAGTCCTATTACTGATATTCAAATTCAGGCTCCTTTCATCCTAGTTCTTCTGATACTGGTCCACATTCATCCCTAAATAGAATAAATATTAATAAATAGGGTTACAGAAGCACCCAGAGTCTGAGAGTGTTCAGTTAGCCCTACGGGGCACGGTGGCTCAGTGGTAGAGCTGTCGCCTTGCAGTCAGAAGGTCCTGAGTTCGATTCTCGCCTGGGACACTGCGGGCGCTGTGGTTGTGTTCCCCCCATATCTTCAGTGCCTACTGCCCAGGTGGGGTATCTCGTCGTAAGGGCCTTTCTGTCTGTGTGGAGTTTGCATGTTCTCCCCGTGCTCCCCCAGGGGGGTTCCTCCGTATATAACCCCCCCCCCCCCCCCATTAAAAACATGCAGAAGATCAGATCGTCATCGTCATCCGACCAGTGACGACAACATCCGAAGTCGGTCCCCGGGCGCTGTACGAGAAAGCGACCACTGCTCCTGGCCTGCCCCCCGGAGGAAAGGACAAGCCAGGATGGGTCAAATGCAGAGGACAAATTTCACCGGCCACCGTTAGCATGTGTGTGTTTGTGGCCCTCCGTGCATGTGTTGATGTGTAACCGTGTGACAATAAAGACGGGCTTGTCCGTCGGAAATCTTTTTTTTTTTTTTATCGTTTAAAAAAAAATCGTAAGGTCAATGAGAAGCACCCAGAGTCTGAGAGCGTTCGGGTAGCCCTATGTAAGGTCAATGAGAAGCATCCAGAGTCTGAGAGCATTCGGGTAGCCCTATGTAAGGTCAATGAGAAGCACCCAGAGTCTGAGAGCGTTCGGGTAGCCCTATGTAAGGTCAATGAGAAGCACCCAGAGTCTGAGAGCGGTCAGTTAGCCCTATGTAAGGTCAATGAGAAGCACCCAGAGTCTGAGAGCGTTCGGGTAGCCCTATGTAAGGTCAATGAGAAGCACCCAGAGTCTGAGAGCGTTCGGGTAGCCCTATGTAAGGTCAATGAGAAGCACCCAGAGTCTGAGAGTGTTCAGTTAGCCCTATGTAAGGTCAATGAGAAGCACCCAGAGTCTGAGAGTGTTCAGTTAGCCCTATGTAAGGTCAATGAGAAGCACCCAGAGCCTGAGAGTGTTCAGTTAGCCCTATGTAAGGTCAATGAGAAGCATCCAGAGTCTGAGAGTGTTCAGTTAGCCCTATGTAAGGTCAATGAGAAGCATCCAGAGTCTGATAGTGTTCAGTTAGCTCTATGTAAGGTCAATGAGAAGCACCCAGAGTCTGAGAGTGTTCGGTTAGCCCTATGTAAGGTCAATGAGAAGCACCCAGAGCCTGAGAGTGTTCGGTTAGCCCTATGTAAGGTCAATGAGAAGCACCCAGAGCCTGAGAGTGTTCGGTTAGCCCTATGTAAGGTCAATGAGAAGCATCCAGAGTCTGAGAGTGTTCAGGTAGCCCTATGTAAGATCAATGAGAAGCACCCAGAGTCTGAGAGTGTTCAGGTAGCCCTATGTAAGATCAATGAGAAGCACCCAGAGTCTGAGAGTGTTCAGTTAGCCCTATGTAAGGTCAATGAGAAGCACCCAGAGTCTGAGAGTGTTCAGGTAGCCCTATGTAAGGTCAATGAGAAGCACCCAGAGTCTGAGAGTGTTCAGGTAGCCCTATGTAAGGTCAATGAGAAGCATCCAGAGTCTGAGAGTGTTCAGTTAGCCCTATGTAAGGTCAATGAGAAGCAGCCAGAGTCTGAGTGTTCAGTTAGCCCTATGTAAGGTCAATGAGAAGCACCCAGAGTCTGGGCAGATTTGCAGGGAGCACCATTGATCTTGACCCGCTCAGAGGATGATCTCAGAGATAAAAGGCAGAAGACGAGAGGGGAACTTATTCACTGTCAGCCTCGAGTCAGCGAAGGGCAACTCCAGCCCGCAGGCTGTCTTTGAAAAAGTGAAGGGCAGAGCATGCAGGATTAAGCCAGGAGGAGAGGCTGGGGGGAAATGAAGCAGCAATAAGGTTTATTGTAATGACACAAAGCCGACGGCCGGTCTGTTGGCCCCACGCTTCCTGTGTCGAGTGGCAGCTTCCTGTGTCGAGGGACGGCTTCCTGTGTCGAGTAACGGCTCCAATCAACTTTGATTGGTCAAAAGGTTGCGTGACTTGCACAGGTGAGACCCAGGTGAGAGGCTGTTCAGTTCCACCCAAAGTTCTCAGACACTTTTTCTTTTCCCCGTGTGTGTGTGTGTGTGTGTGTGTGTGTGTGTGTGTGTGTGTGTGTGTGTGTGTGTGTGTGTGTGCGTGTGCGTGTGTGCGTGCGTGCGTGTGCGTGTGTGTCTTTGTTTTTCTCTAGACATGGCAGAGTGCTCGCATTTGAATTCTTTGTTTTGAAATGAATTTTCATTACCTGTATGTTTAGAAGCCCAGTTGCTCCTTTGGGACACAATGTAGACCAATAGCTTTACCCCCTTCTTCTTCCGTCCCCCCCCCCCCCCCCCCCCCCCCTTGTGGTCACTTTGAGAAAGCACCATCTGTAATCTGTAAGTGAGTTGAGAGGAACACACATGTCGACTGTGCCGCGCTGACACACGCTGGTGTTATTCATGAGACAGGCTGGTCGAACTGCGCCGTAAACTTCAGCCCGGACACAGGACACATTAACTCCTGCTCGTTAGCCTCCTGCTCGTTAGCCAGCCTAACATTTGCATCGTTAGGACACTGCAACAGCAGGTAGGAGGAAACACGGGCTAAGCACCTTTCATATAACCTTTCATAGAACTCTGTGTGTTTTTTTTATTGGCGGGAACACGGGGGGGGGGGGGGGTTAGAAGTGATGTTAGGAAAGAGAGAGGTGACAGGGGGAAGGAGGGAGAGAGAGGGCAGAGATAAAGGCGGTAAAGAGGAAGAGACAGGTTAGAGAGAGAGCGGGAATAAAAGAACATTCATTATAATTCACCGAATCGACGAGCTGTCAGGCTGGCAAAGCGTTGCGCTGTCATCCACGTAAGCCTCTCTGCCTGCCGCAGTATCGACTCTCTTACGTCACACACCTGAAACTTCCATCTCCCGTTCTCACCTTTTGCTCGCTGGCGCCCGCCTCGCTCCTCGGCCACCTGCTCCACCACACTGTATAGCTGCTCTTTGGCCCCTGAGGGCCTCTTCCCAGGCCGAGTCATCATCCCATCCCCCCCCCGTGCCCTCTCATCCCCGCGGGGCCACCGGTGAAATATGAGCTGCCCGTAGCATATTGATCCCGCGCCGAGCTCCTCCTGCCTAAATATAGATAGATCACAGCCGAGGCGAGGCTGCTCCTGATGCCTCCTCCACATCGCCGTGCCAATGGCCGCCGCGCTGGTTATTGATCGCCATGATGAATTTCACCACAACGCGCGCTGATGGATTTTCTGCTCCTGTCGTCGTCGTCGTCGTTGTTATTGTTGTTGTCTTGACAAGAAGTGGGTGATCTGAGGGGAAGGGCTGTCACCTATAGGCTGAGCTGTGATGGCCTTTGATTGGCCGAGAGGTTTTGTAATCACCTCTGAATGATGGTTGTCCAGAGGGAGGAAGGACCTGTCTGTCCTGCTGGACACAATAGAGACGTCATCTGGAGTGACCTCTCTCACACCCTGCAGGAAATCAGCAGAGATAATGCTTTGACTATTACATGCCATAAGTCATTATGCCGGCTTTGAGAAAACACTTTAGATGCATTATATATATATTCTTTTTATTATTATTATTATTATTATTTTTTTTTTTTACCTTTATTTATACAGGGAGGGGCAAGCGCTGCCTTTTCACTTTCCCCACCCAGATTTATCCTGCCGGTCCCGGGGATTGAACCGACGACATTCCGGTCACAGGCTCGCTTCTCTAACCATTGGGCCACCACTGCCCTGTCATATCATATTATATATCATATCATATTATATATTATATAATATGATGAATGTCTTATGAATAAAAAAAAAATCAGAATAAATATATGTACAGCAGCTTCTCAAAAACAGAGTTTTTACAAAGCACTTCACAGAGCATACAAAGACAATACATAAAAACAGAGAGAGATTACAGAGAAGTTAGCCTAGAATAAATTACTCAATAATACATGAGGACAAAGGATTAAAAATGTAAGAGTTATTACAGAGAGCAATTGTATGAAAATGGCTTTCGAGAGGACATGAAATATTAGCCTATAAGCTCCTCAGGCAGGTTGTTCCCGAGGCGCTAATGGAGAATGCCCGCTCCCCGTTAATACAGTGTTTGTGTTTGCAATTCTATACTTGGCGCCGGCGAAAAATTTGGGCCGTTTGAAGCCCAATTTGGGCCGTTTGAAGCCCAATTTGGGTCGTTTGAAGCATGATTTGGGCCGTTTGAAGCCCAATTTGGGCCGTTTGAAGCCCAATTTGGGCCGAGTCCAATTTTACAATGAGATGCACCCACTTTAACCCTGAATAAAGTAATAAAACCACTAGTAAACCAGTAGGCGGTGCCTGGCCTGCTGTTCAGTGAGTGGCCTGACTGCGGGCACCAAATTTTTTTTTTTTTTTTTTTTTGCAGGCCAGGCCACCGGGCATTTGCCCGACGTGCCCGATTATGCAGTCCGCGCCTGCTTGGTCTTCAGTCCTGATCTGAGGAGATGACAACTCTCTGTAGAGCCAGAGTAACTGTGTGAACGGAGACAAGGACGAGCCGGGCAGGTGGAAACGTCCCTGTGGAAGATGTGCTAAAGCTGGACAAATGCACGGCCCACAGTCTGCTCACAAAAGAGCAACTCGCACGAGATTCTTTCTCTGAAAGGAGATTCGGTATCTATTCATCACAACTAGTGTTGCTGACTTCCTCCCGCCACTGCTATTAACTGACTGTCCTCTCCCTGCCTTGGCTCCTAGTCACAGATGACACTTGCATTTGTCACGGCCTTAAGTGCTGAGGAGGAGAAGGTGAGAGCGGCCCAAACAACAACGCTTCACAAATTGCTGTAAAATGAATGGTGGGAAGCTTTGCTTGCAGCGTTCCTGTACGGTTTGATAAATCTTCGCCGTAATTCTTGCTATTCTCTGCTTTTTTTTTTTGCATCTTTCCACGGACAACAGCACTCTCTTCTCTCTAATGGACTGGGTTACGCATGATGCAATAGGGACTATAGGCCATGGAGAAGGATGGGAGGATTGGTTCTCGTGCATGACTGTTAGTAGTTCACAGAATTCCAGGGACAAAGAAATCCGACGCATGTATTCAAGTTTCTTTCACTTTTTATCGCATAATGTTCTCCCTCTCTCCATTATAGAGAACATGTTTGTGCTGTGCATCATAAGTCATATCCAGTGGATATGACTTATGATGCACAGCACAAACAACGAGATGTGTGTGTGTGTGTGTGTGTGTGTGTGTGTGTGTGTGTGTGTGTGTGTGTGTGTGTGTGTGTGGATATTATCCACACACACACACACACACACACACACACACACACACACACACACACACACACACACACACACACACACACACACACACACACACACACACCTGGTTGATTCCTCTAATGCTATGCTGTCTCTATGGCTGCAGTGACAGATATCCCTGCCAGACCTGATTGCCCTCTAGTGGCTGATGCTTCAGCACTACTTTAACGCTCCACCAGGCCTTGGGCAACAGCGGAAGGGTATCCTACCTCGTGCATGACTCTCTTTACTCTCTCTCTCTCTCTCTCTCTCTCTCTCTCTCTCCTGCAGCAGATAATGTGGGCAGACATTTTCTCTCTCTCTCTCTCTCTCTCTTTTCTTTACCCAGTAGTAGTCCTTAATCCACATTTTGCTATGACCTAAAGCAACACACATTACTGATAATTGATATTAAATACCAGATTTCACAGCAATTATTCGCCTATTACCACAGTGCCAGCTGGCCTCAGGTGTATCTGGCTTGTCTCTGCAGTATCACCCAGCCTCCTGGCACGTATATCTCTTGAGCACAGGGGACTAAAGCATCACCTGTGGTGGCACGGCCATCACACATGTATCTCTACTACTCCAGCTCAGAGCACAGGAGTCACTCAATCATATCCAACCATGTCATCAGGGGGCCCATGAGAGCTCATAGTGGCATCATGGGGGCGACCTGCTGCCGATAGCCTGCGCCGTGCGTGCTACAGGCCTCTGCTGCAAAGAAGGGACCAGATGCCAACAAGTAGATTCCATCTTCTCTGGCGGTGATTCCCCTCAGGCAGCAGCAGCAGCAGCAGCACATGGATCAATAACAGCGAGCAGGTCCCCTGTCTCTCTCGGCCAGAACGAGAAGCTTCTGAGTGGCTCCTGTGGCAGGAGCCTGTACACGTCTACTCAGCTTGTACCGATCGATTCAGGACATGCGCATCGAATGGTATAGCCGAAGACAGGGATAGTGTGTGTGTGTGTAGGTGTGTGTGTGTGTGTGTGTGTAGGTGTGTGTGTGTGTGTCTGCGTGTATATGCCAATGTGCGTTAGCTCCGCAGGGGCATCTCTATCATCGACTCTGTAGGTCAATGAAGATTGAACAGCTGCATTACAGTTAAAATATGCACAAACATGCTTGGCAGAATCCAATCCTATCTGTTGTGTCTGCGCGAGGCTGATGGAGATATAGATCTGCTCGGAGAGGAGAGGGAGGCCCTGGCTGTCACAGAGATGTTTGATTCATCTCTTCATAAAGCCGATGCATCAGCCACAATATGACATCGATGTGACACAAGAGACACTTGAAGAGGCGCTCTCTGGAAAAACGGCAAAAACATGAAAATGATGAAACCGAAGCACGATTATATATATATAGTGGTGTTGAAGATGGTTTTGCATATGGGAACAGATGACATTGTGGACAACGCTCTCTTCACTGCGCTCACCTTCAAGTTTGAACGGGAGATCTTAGTGAGGGTCTGGAAATCAGAGCCTGATCCTAACCGTGATGGTGATCAACTCCATGCAGGCTCTGCAACACCCCGATGATCAGCGGAATGAAATGTTACATCAAATTATCCTCCGCTTGCAAATGATGACCTTTCGCATAGCAAAGAGTGAGCGCTGAGGGACATGCTGCTAACCTTTGGATTGGAATCACAGCTGGACTGCTTTACCGTGGTGTCAGAGTGTCACCTAGTGGTCATTGGTAAAATCACAGCAAAGCCAACAGAAGGCACAGCGAAGCCACCTGAAAATGGTACAGAAAATACACTGTATTGATAATACTTGATAATCATAAGGCAGTCTGTAGCAAAATTGATAATTTCATGCTCTCAAATAAATAAAATGCAGTGTGCATCTCAAATCTCACACTTTCTTCCATGTCCTACAAACGAAGTTAAAAAATTAATTACAAAATATTGCACCTATGTTTCACACATTGAAACATTGTCGTCACCAAGCGTGTTCATATCTGTTTGAGCCACTCTTACTGAATAAAAACATAGTCCGCCTTCATTAACCCCCTGCATATATTATTCATATTCCTCCCATTTATCAGCTGTCGAGTGTTATTCCCATCAAGCGTGTTCCCATCAAGCCACTGCTAGCTGCAATGCCTTTTGGGGCCTCATGTACTTTCTTGTGTGATAATAACCCATTAACGTGCTAATTTCACAATTCATCTTTACGATAATTACCTCCATCAATATAACGCCAGACAGTGCAGCCCTCATTTGTAGAACGCGGTGTTGGAGTTCTAAATGCCCCATTATGATTCGCTCATAAAATGATTAATGCGTGATAACCGTAAAATGTAGTAACACACAACACAATGCCAGTGAGCGTGTTTCTTCATTTGGCTGGATGAGTGAGTATTTTAGTACGAGTGAACATAATCATGCCTCCATCAATGCTGTAATTGCGTGTGTAACATATTGATTTGTTAATCTGCTAAATCTACAAATATGATGACAAAGGAGGGAGCCTCGAGCACGCTCTATTCAAGCCGATCCAAATATCGGGATCGATCGGCTTCCCGATTGATCCCGCGATCAAGTCCTCTCCTCCTTAATTAAAAGGCTGGTGTAGATTTGGAGGTTATGGCCTTCTGTTTACATCCACATTCTGCTGACGAAGGAGCTGAGTGAAGATGTGATGACTGGCACAGAGGAGAGAAGATGCATACTAATACCGTTGGTTTTTCAAGCCAGATAGATGAAGGGCGATTGCTGACATGCAGTAGCGGCCATTTTGTATTTCACCATATGACCTGTTTAACAAAGGAAACGGGAAACAATACCGGAAATAAGTGCGCAAAAAACGTCTTTGTTGCCATTAGCTTGACGCGGCGAGGTTATGTTAGCTAGAGCCTGATAAAAAGAACAACAACACAAGTTGTATAGTAGCGTTAGCGCATTTCTCCAGTAGTCACTGCCGAGGAAGGTTTCTGGAGAGCCAAAGATAATGGAGTACTCGCCAACTGAAATCTTATGATCAATGTCCATGTCTTATTTCCCAGCACAGGCAGCAGAGATGCATTTGGATTTCAACTGTTGTACTTGCTCCTCCATTATCGATAACAGGTTATGGAAACCTGTCTATCCAGCCTGGCAACATGCTGACCCGAGTAACTGTCTACCTGTCTCTGAGGTGCTGAGCAGACTGGACGCCTGTCTCTGAGGTGCTGAGAAGACTGGACCCCATGTCTCTGAGGCGCTGAGCAGACTGGACCCCATGTCTCTGAGGCGCTGAGCAGACTGGACGCCTGTCTCTGAGGCGCTGAGCAGACTGGACGCTGGTCTCTGAGGTGCTGAGCAGACTGGACACCATGTCTCTGAGGTGCTGAGCAGACTGGACACCATGTCTCTGAGGTGCTGAGCAGACTGGACACCATGTCTCTGAGGTGCTGAGCAGACTGGACACCATGTCTCTGAGGTGCTGAGCAGACTGGACGCCTGTCTCTGAGGTGCTGAGCAGACTGGACCCCATGTCGCTGAGGCGCTGAGCAGACTGGACCCCATGTCTCTAAGGTGCTGAGCAGACTGGACGCTGGTCTCTGAGGCGCTGAGCAGACTGGACGCTGGTCTCTGAGGTGCTGAGCAGACTGGACGCCTGTCTCTGAGGTGCTGAGCAGACTGGACCCCATGTCTCTGAGGTGCTGAGCAGACTGGACGCTGGTCTCTGAGGTGCTGAGCAGACTGGACGCCTGTCTCTGAGGCGCTGAGCAGACTGGACGCTGGTCTCTGAGGTGCTGAGCAGACTGGACGCTGGTCTCTGAGGTGCTGAGCAGAGTGGACGCCTGTCTCTGAGGTGCTGAGCAGACTGGACATCTGTCTCTGAGGTGCTGAGCAGACTGGACGCTGGTCTCTGAGGTGCTGAGCAGACTGGACGCCATGTCTCTGAGGTGCTGAGCAGACTGGACCCCATGTTTCTGAGGCACTGAGCAGACTGGACCCCATGTCTCTGAGGTGATGAGCAGACTGGACCCCATGTTTCTGAGGTGCTGAGCAGACTGGACCCCATGTCTCTGAGGTGCTGAGCAGACTGGACGGCGGTCTCTGAGGTGCTGAGCAGACTGGACGCCATGTCTCTGAGGTGCTGAGCAGACTGGACGCTGGTCTCTGAACTACAATAAAACGGCACGGGATGAGCCATGGATGACAGAACAAATAAAGGCCACCATCAGGAAGAGGCAAAACAAAAGTTTCATAGATGGGGAAAGACAGAGAAATGGAAGAGGAAGAGAAACAAAGTGCAAAGACTTATAAAGGCTGCAAAGAAAAACTACGACATCAACGAAATACAGGACCTGAAGAAGAAAAACCCCTAAGGAGTGATGGGACTTTATAAATAAATGGGCCGTAAGAAAACATCAGGGGGGGATAGACTTTGATGAAGGTAGCTGATGTTTTAAAGAACTTCTTTGCTGAAGCATGGAGCAGCACCACTCCCCTCACTATCTTCTCACTAACTCAGCCTATTGGGGAGGACCACCTTTTGCAGCATTGGCAAGGCTCCGCCCACAAAAGGCCTGTGGGCCTGATGGTATCCCAGCCTGGCTGCTAGAAGAGCACGCTGAAGACCTGGCTCCTGTCCTCACACACATTGTGAATATCTCCTACCTGCGTGGAAGTGTCCCGTAAACATGGAAGACATCCAATGTGTGTCCTATACCCAACGGCTCAAACCCCTGTTGACTTCATGCTTTGGAAAAATACAGGAAAGCTTCATTATGAAGAAACTCATGACAACAGTCATTTCCGAGTGCAAAAACCAATACGTTTACCTTAAGGTGACCAGATGTCTCAAATGAAAATCGGGGGCGATATTTCAAGTCCGGCAATCAATATATCATTAAAATATCCAATGTTATTACCTATGAAATAAAAAATGGGGATGATTCCGATTTCATTTATTTTGCCCACGGCTGTTGTACTGTAATAAACAGTGTCGGCTTCATAAAGAGGCCCCCAGGTGCCCCCCCCCCCCCCCCCCCCTCACACACACACACACACACACACACACAAACACACACACTTCATTCACATCTCAAAAAGTATTTTCGGTGTAGTCTCCTCCTCCTGAGTGCTTTTTCATTGTTCCAGATTTCCTGAAAGAGCTGCAGCAGAACATGTAAACACTTGTTGGATGCCTGGATCAATGGGCTACATAGACATGTGATGCTTTGATATGCTTTTAACCAGTGGCGTGCCGTCCATTAGGCGAACTAGGCAAATGCTAAGGGCGCTTGAGCCGTTAGGGGCGCCAGAGAGGGTAATTTTTTTTTTTTTTTTTTTTTTTTTTTTTTTTACAAATACTTTTTCATAATAATAGGCCTACTATTATTTTACAATAGTAGACAAAAATAAGAAGAACAACGTCTTAAGTCTTTAAATAATAGTGAAATCATTTTTCTAATTCTGGCTTTCTGGCTGCCCAGGCTGCAGCACTTTCACCATGGTCCCTAATCCATACCACCCCACCCACTGCGTGGCCGCGCCCCCTTCTACCTGCTCGGAGCTTTTTCCCAGAGTGGGGGAAGGGAGCTGGAAGGTGGGTGCTGAGGGTGCTGCAGCACCCCCTGGTGGCAAGAAATGGATTTTCGAAATTGTTGGATTTGGCTGTCTTGTGTTTATACCACCAACAAGATGCATTAAAAAACAGTTTGTGCTTCCCAGCTCTAATCTTATTTCATACGCTCTCTCTTCAAAAGTGTTTGATTTTCATCATAATCTGGTTTTCCATAATAATAATAATAATAATAAGTTCAGTGTTTATGCCTGTGTTTCTGTCTGTTGTAGTGTAAAACGACTAAAGGGAGAGCAGGTGCTTACATGAAAGTGAGTGAGAAAAGGAGAAGATACTGAATAATGACATCACAACAGTATAATCCTAATGTTAATTTAAAATTAAATATTCTTCTAAATATGGATGAAAGTCCAAAAAACGTAAAATTTTCTTCGGCGCTGCCCTCGCGGGCAGCACCGAGAGACCCTTCCTTACAGCACCCCCTACCTAAAAGTACTTCCAGCGCCACTGGGGAAGGGCGATTCTGAGCCTGCACTGCAGTGCTGGATTAGCTGTGATATAATTTTTATTATATTTTCTTTGGGGGAGGGGGGGGGGGGGGGGGCACCAGCAAAAATCTTGCCTAGGGCACCAACTTGGTCAGGCACGCCACTGCTTTTAACCCGCCCGTAAGCCTCCTGCAACCTTCCTGCTTGAGTGGTTGGCCAGTGGGCACGTCTGTAAAGGGGAGACTCGTGGGGACTCATAGAATCCATTCTCATTCAGATATCTTGAGCTGAGAGGTCAAGGGTGCTTGCTGGTTTTTCAAAATGCATTATTTAGCCTCCTTCCTTCCCTGCAAGGTAGCATGGCATTGTTGATCCCAATAGATGCTGTAGGTCTACAGTTTCATAGCCTAGAAGTATCTTCACTGATTTAAAGGATGGGTTTTCCGTGGGGAATATGAATATATATTAAATCTCACGCCCCTAAGGTTTTCGAATCCGTTGAAATTTTTGAAATTGGTGGTTTACTCACAGAGATATCAACCGAAATCCACTCTGTGTGTGGGGGGGGGGGGGGGGGGGGGGGGGTGGGGGGGAGGTGCGGGTGCGGGGACTCGAAATACTACATTTCCCACAATGCACCGGGCTCGCGTGGCCTTCGTTTTCATGCCCACCCCTCAGGCATTTGGCTGATATCAAACTCAAGTAGGTGGCGGTAATGCACATATATGTTTGCCAACCGCCATAAAACTCAAAGAAGAAGAAGAAGGCTTCGACAATAAAAGATACAAAGAAGAAGAAATAAATCGAAAATAAAATTGCCTCCAAATTGCACCAAATGTAAATATATATATATGTCGGGAGATGTCTTCATAAAAAAAATTTCATGCATTTTAAGGCATTTTCGTAGGAGTTACGCGCATCTGATGTTGTAACTATTTTCTGTAAAAATGTGTAAAAACGGGTACATTGCTCAGCGTTGATTTCGTTACTTCAACCCACCTACTACTAGATGTAAAATTTGACGATCTTTCCAATGCCGCCAGTCCCGTGTCTATTAGTGCTTCCGTTCCCGAGATATGGTCTCTTTGCAAGGAACTATGGGAAGCTAATATTAGCTACAGCAGGCTAGGCGGTTGAAAAAGATGGCTGCCTTTTTGTTTTTGTCAAGGCCTCTGAAGGGGCGTGGAGGCCCTCTAGAGGCGGGACCATGGCCAACAACAGTTGTAGTTCATAGGTGCACGACTTCCGCAAGGCGGGGGGTGTCGCTCTGACGCGTTTTGCGTCAGAGCGACATGGAAATAATGTGATAGATGCTTGATAGGCATGGCAGTGAATATCCAATTTCAAAAATTTCAACGGATTCGAAAACCTTAGGGGCGTGAGATTTAATATATATTCATATTCCCCACGGAAAACCCATCCTTTAAGAATGAGCCTGCTAGACCTAGAGCTTATCATAATGCAATGCTGTGCTATCAGTTATGAGCACGTATCACTTTTATCAAATGTTTATCTTATTTTGAGATATGAAATTCTTGAAAAATATGACCCTGGACACAGAATATTCCTCAGACATGTTTTTCTAGGCGTGTATATGTTAGAAGATTGTTTTTTTTATTCCAGATTTTTTTATCCCCCATTAGTGCTAATTTTTAATTTATTTATCCTGGTTGCTGCTCCACCCTCTGCCGATATGAGGAGAGCCAAAACTGGCTCCATGCTTCCTCCGAGACATGGGCAGTAGCCAGCCGCTTCTTTTCACCTGACAGGGGAAGCTTCACCGGTAGGACATAGCACGTGGGAGGATCACGCTATTCCAACAACTTCCCCTCCCTCCGAACAGGCGCCCCGAACGACCAGAGGAGGCACCACTTCAGCGACCAGGATATTGCATGTTTTTGGTGAAGGGGGTTCCTATATGAAGGAAACCCCCAGGGGGCACGGGGGAGAACATGCAAACTCCACACAGAAAGGCCCTTTTGACGACCCCACCCGGGCGGCGGGCACTCGAGGACATGCGGACGGGCACGCACTCCTTCAGCGCTCACAGCGTCCCAGGTGGGAATCGAACCCAGGACCTTCTAGCTGTGAGGCGACAGCGCTACCACTGCACCACCGTGCCCCAGAAGATATACTTTTTTAACTAGATTTTCAAAACAAAAGTGAATGACGGTGAATGGGGGTTCTCGGAACAGTCAAATGATGATTGACTGCTCATAAACTCTCTCAACGTATTTGCACAACACAACGTGAAAATGTTCCGCCAAAGCGACAGCGTTTTAAAGATAGTCTGCCCTCAGTGACCTCCTAACCCCCCCCCCCATCTTTGTATTATTGATTACCACGCAATAAAAGCATGAAATAAGATCAAGAGCCAATCAGCTGCAATGCATTGTGCATGTGATTGCAAGGCGTCTGTATCATTACCTCCACTGTATAAAGCAAGGCCCCATTACCTCTTACAACTTGTTTATGACAGCAGCACAAACGAGCGCTTAATGGCTTCGACAATAAACACGGCTCATTACAGAACACCACTCCACTGCATTTCTTCTGATGCGATTCTTTCACCAACCAGGAAGTGCACGGGTCTTTCTTATTCTAATTGGTTGCCTCTCACCATCTTTCATCTTTGGAAATGGCTGCCAACTAATTTTCCCAATGGTAATGTTTCCCAATGCCTGCAGGCCTATTGGAAATTACTCCCCTTATGTGTTCAATGATTACTGAATATGCTAGGCACACACTGCAATGTGCTGTATAGGAGCAATCAACACAAAGAGGGCTATATACATAAGAGATTGCTGATGGCTATGTGATTATGTATGGTAATGATAATGAATGCTGGTAACAGTAGTCGGGTCGTTTGGTGGAAGCAGTCACAAACAGCAATAGGCTGTTTGCATGTGTGTTTTTTTTTTTAGATGGAGCCATCTTTTTACATTCTTCTTCACGACCACTTCTCACTGTGGTGGCACTGTGTCTTCCTGATGTTTGGAGAGGGCCCATACTGATGTGAAGCAGATTGCAATACCTGAACCTGCCAGCAGAGAGGGCACATGTCATTCTGTTGTTTCAGAGTTAGTTCCTTGTGGGATGAAACAGGTCTTTCGGACAGGGGGGGGGTCTTCAGGCAACTTTGCTATTTTTCAAACTGAATCCACTTGAAACCCATGCACCGTCACCATGCACCATGCCTCCATCTAGCCAATCATCGCTCTCCATGCTGGCCAGCGACGTTCCCCAACCCTCTATGATATTTACATTATGAACAATGACTCGCATATTATTGTGAATCAAATTCTTTCCCGATTGTAATGTAAAATAACAGAAAAATTGGTTTTCAGACCATTTTTGTGTAGAGAGATGATGGAGCTGAACCATGTGAGGAAGGCTGCAAAAAAGGGATTCAACATGGCCTCCAGAGAGTCATGTGACAAATTAAAACACT